>NW_028270176.1:22507743-22675243 GCF_037043375.1 Chiloscyllium plagiosum | reverse complement strand
ATGTATGTGAGTGTGTGAGAGTGTGACCAAAGATGTGCAGGTTAGGGTGGATTGGCCATGCTAAATTGTCCCATAGTTTCCAGGGATGTGCAGGTTAGGGTGGATTGGCCATGCTAAATTGTCCCATAGTGTCCAGGGATGTGTAGGTTAGGGTGGATTGGCCATGCTAATTTGTCCCATAGTGCCCAGGGATGTGCTGGTTAGGGTGGATTGGCCATGCTAAATTGTCCCATAGTGCCCAGGGATGTGTAGGTTAGGGTGGATTGGCCATGCTAAATTGTCCCATAGTGCCCAGGGATGTGCAGGTTAGGGTGGATTGGCCATGCTAAATTGTCCCATAGTGTCCAGAGATGTGCTGGTTAGGGTGGATTGGCCATGCTAAATTGTCCCATAGTGCCCAGGGATGTGTAGGTTAGGGTGGATTGGCCATGCTAAATTGTCCCATAGTGCCCAGGGATGTGCAGGTTAGGGTGGATTGGCCATGCTAAATTGTCCCATAGTGTCCAGGGATGTGCTGGTTAGGGTGGATTGGCCATGCTAAATTGTCCCATAGTGCCCAGGGATGTGCAGGTTAGGGTGGATTGGCCTTGCTAAATTGTCCCATAGTGTCCAGAGATGTGCAGGTTAGGGTGGATTGGCCATGCTAAATTGTCCCATAGTGTCCAGGGATGTGCAGGTTAGGGTGGATTGGCCATGCTAAATTGTCCCATAGTGTCCAGGGATGTGCAGGTTAGGGTGGATTGGCCATGCTAAATTGTCCCATAGTGTCCAGGGAAGTGCAGGTTAGGGTGGATTGGCCATGCTAAATTGTCCCATAGTGCCCAGGGATGTGCAGGTTAGGGTGGATTGGCTATGCTAAATTGTCCCATAGTGCCCAGGGGTGTGCAGGTTAGGGTGGATTGGCCATGCTAAATTGTCCCATAGTGTCCAGGGATGTGCAGGTTAGGGTGGATTGGCCATGCTAAATTGTCCCATAGTGTCCAGGGATGTGCAGGTTAGGGTGGATTGGCCATGCTAAATTGTCCCATAGTGTCCAGGGAAGTGCAGGTTAGGGTGGATTGGCCATGCTAAATTGTCCCATAGTGCCCAGGGATGTGCAGGTTAGGGTGGATTGGCCATGCTAAATTGTCCCATAGTGCCCAGGGGTGTGCAGGTTAGGGTGGATTGGCCATGCTAAATTGTCCCATCGTGCCCAGGGATGTGCAGGTTAGGGTGGATTGGCCATGCTAAATTGTCCCATAGTGCCCAGGGATGTGCAGGTTAGGGTGGATTGGCCATGCTAAATTGTCCCATAGTGTCCAGGGATGTGCAGGTTAGGGTGGATTGGCCATGCTAAATTGTCCCATAGTGCCCAGGGATGTGCAGGTTAGGGTGGATTGGCCATGCTAAATTGTCCCATAGTGTCCAGGGATGTGCAGGTTAGGGTGGATTGGCCTTGCTAAATTGTCCCATAGTGTCCAGAGATGTGCAGGTTAGGGTGGATTGGCCATGCTAAATTGTCCCATAGTGCCCAGGGATGTGCAGGTTAGGGTGGATTGGCCATGCTAAATTGTCCCATAGTGCCCAGGGATGTGCAGGTTAGGGTGGATTGGCCATGCTAAATTGTCCCATAGTGCCCAGGGATGTGCAGGTTAGGGTGGATTGGCCATGCTAAATTGTCCCATAGTGTCCAGGGATGTGCAGGTTAGGGTGGATTGGCCTTGCTAAATTGTCCCATAGTGTCCAGAGATGTGCAGGTTAGGGTGGATTGGCCATGCTAAATTGTCCCATAGTGCCCAGGGATGTGCAGGTTAGGGTGGATTGGCCATGCTAAATTGTCCCATAGTGCCCAGGGATGTGTAGATTAGGGTGGATTGGCCATGCTAAATTGTCCCATAGTGCCCAGGGATGTGCAGGTTAGGGTGGATTGGCCGAGCTAAATTGTCCCATAGTGCCCAGGGATGTGCAGGTTAGGATGGATTGGCCATGCTAAATTGTCCCATAGTGCCCAGGGATGTGTAGGTTAGGGTGGATTGGCCATGCTAAATTGTCCCATAGTGCCCAGGGATGTGTAGGTTAGGGTGGATTGGCCATGCTAAATTGTCCCATAGTGCCCAGGGATGTGTAGGTTAGGGTGGATTGGCCATGCTAAATTGTCCCATAGTGCCCAGGGATGTGCAGGTTAGGATGGATTGGCCATGCTAAATTGTCCCATAGTGCCCAGGGATGTGCAGGTTAGGGTGGATTGGCCATGCTAAATTGTCCCATAGTGCCCAGTGATGTGCAGGTTAGGGTGGATTGGCCATGCTAAATTGTCCCATAGTGCCCAGGGATGTGCTGGTTAGGGTGGATTGGCCATGGGAAATGCAGAGCTACAAGGATAGGGTAGGGCGGTGGATCTGGGTGAGAAGCTGTTCGGAGGGTCAGTGTGGACCAGTTGGGCCCAGTAGCCTGTTTCCACACTGTTGGGACTGTCTGATTCAAAGACAGAGATGAGGAGGAATGCCTTCTGTCAGAGGGGAGTGAATCTGTGAAATTCTCTACCATAGAAGGCTACGTGTATGCAAGGCTGAGATCTTTCATGAGTAAGGGTGGGAGCGGGGAAATCGGGGTTTATGGGGGAGAATGATCCGATCAGATCCCTTTGAAAGGCAGAGCTGATTCGATGGGCTGAATGGCCTGCCTCCACACCTACGTATCCAAATCCTTTTAAAAACCTAGATAGGTCGCATCGACTGTCTTCCTATTGTCTACCCTCAAGCAATTCAAGCTGTTTCTTTAGGTAAAAGCTTCCCTTTTGGACACAGTGCTGGCTATTCATTAGATATCATTTCCTTGATGTTTATCTACTCTGTCCTTTAGTTTCGACTTACCCAGCGCCAATACCAAGTGAGTCGCTCAGTATACATAGCTTGTCTTCACCCTAAATCAGAGGAATGATATAAGCTTCCAAATAATCCTCGAACACTTCAAATTGTCCCCCACAAATTATTAAATCGGGACACCGCTGCGTCTGATTTTTAATATTCAGAATCTATTCAACATCTCGATCAAAATAAATCAGTCAAACCAGACCCGAATAAATGTCTGCAGACATTAATGATTGCTCTTGCGTTGCCAAACGCCAATTAATTGCGCGGCCTCTCGAACCACAGAAAGCCTTCCGGTGCTGGAGGAGAGCGTTCACTCCGTCCTGCCTGTACTAGCCCTTCAGACGAGCGGCGTCGTGCAGCCGTTCGCCCGCCCTTGCCCCACATCCCCCGCCCCCCCACTTCTATCCAACTCGCCAGGCCTTACGTAGACTCACCAGAATTGAAGTGCGAAATCTGCTTTCTCTCCCCAAACTTCCCCCCCCACCCTCCTACTGAGGCCTACGGGGTTTCGCCGAGCAATTTCAGTTTCCACTCCAGACGCCAGCTTGAGTGAAAAAGATTTCTTCGTGTTCCCCTTGCCCGCATGGCCCTCCCTCGCTTCATTTGAGCCCGACTTTCAAATCCAAGCCAACCCTCACGTTGGCGTTCAGATCACAAGTGGGAAGAGTCCCTCCCAATTGACGCAATTTTTCCAAGATGGCAGCTGAATAGGCCACTGGAGCCAGAGCGAGTCGTCTCCGTCCCGAACTATTCTCCTTCTTTCTGCATTTACTTTACTTTTCTCATTGACAACCCGTCGTCTGCGGGTGTATGCAATGTCCGAGGGGTACGCTGACAGGCACACGCAGCCTCGGTGTGGGACTGGAACTCCCCCCCCCTCAGTGTGGGACTGGAACTACCCCCCTCAGTGTGGGACTGGAACTCCCCCCCTCAGTGTGGGACTGGAACTCCCCCCCCCTCAGTGTGGGACTGGAACTCCCCCCCCCTCAGTGTGGGACTGGAACTACCCCCCTCAGTGTGGGACTGGAACTCCCCCCCCCTCAGTGTGGGACTGGAACTACCCCCCTCAGTGTGGGACTGGAACTCCCCCCCCTCAGTGTGGGACTGGAACTACCCCCCTCAGTGTGGGACTGGAACTCCCCCCCTCAGTGTGAGACTGGAACTACCCCCCTCAGTGTGGGACTGGAACTCCCCCCCCTCAGTGTGGGACTGGAACTCCCCCCCTCGATGTGAGACTGGAACTCCCCCCCTCAGTGTGAGACTGGAACTCCCCCCCTCAGTGTGGGACTGGAACTCCCCCCCCCTCAGTGTGGGACTGGAACTACCCCCCTCAGTGTGGGACTGGAACTCCCCCCCTCAGTGTGGGACTGGAACTCCCCCCCTCAGTGTGAGACTGGAACTACCCCCCTCAGTGTGGGACTGGAACTCCCCCCCTCAGTGTGAGACTGGAACTCCCCCCCTCAGTGTGGGACTGGAACTCCCCCCCTCAGTGTGAGACTGGAACTCCCCCCCTCAGTGTGGGACTGGAACTCCCCCCCCCCTCAGTGTGGGACTGGAACTCCCCCCCTCAGTGTGAGACTGGAACTCCCCCCCTCAGTGTGGGACTGGAACTCCCCCCCTCAGTGTGAGACTGGAACTCCCCCCCTCAGTGTGGGACTGGAACTCCCCCCCCCCTCAGTGTGGGACTGGAACTACCCCCCTCAGTGTGGGACTGGAACTCCCCCCCTCAGTGTGAGACTGGAACTCCCCCCCCTCAGTGTGGGACTGGAACTCCCCCCTCAGTGTGGGACTGGAACTCCCCCCTCAGTGTGGGACTGGAACTACCCCCCTCAGTGTGGGACTGGAACTCCCCCCCCTCAGTGTGGGACTGGAACTCCCCCCCCCCTCAGTGTGGGACTGGAACTACCCCCCTCAGTGTGGGACTGGAACTCCCCCCCTCAGTGTGGGACTGGAACTCCCGCCCCCCCTCAGTGTGGGACTGGAACTCCCCCCCCCCCTCAGTGTGGGACTGGAACTCCCCCCCTCAGTGTGGGACTGAAACTCTCCCCCTCAGTGTGGGACTGGAACTCCCCCCCTCAGTGTGGGACTGGAACTCCCCCCCCCCCTCAGTGTGGGACTGGAACTCCCCCCTCAGTGTGGGACTGGAACTCCCCCCCCCCTCAGTGTGGGACTGGAACTCCCTCCCTCAGTGTGGGACTGGAACTCCCCCCCCCCCCTCAGTGTGGGACTGGAACTCCCCCCCTCAGTGTGGGACTGGAACTCCCCCCCACAGTGTGGGACTGGAACTCCCCCCCCCCTCAGTGTGGGACTGGAACTACCCCCCTCAGTGTGGGACTGGAACTCCCCCCCCCCCTCAGTGTGGGACTGGAACTCCCCCCCTCAGTGTGGGACTGGAACTCCCCCCCCTCAGTGTGGGACTGAAACTCTCCCCCTCAGTGTGGGACTGGAACTCCCCCCCACAGTGTGGGACTGGAACTCCCCCCCCCTCAGTGTGGGACTGGAACTACCCCCCTCAGTGTGGGACTGGAACTCCCCCCCCCTCAGTGTGGGACTGGAACTCCCTCCCTCAGTGTGGGACTGGAACTCTCCCCCCCCCCCCCTCAGTGTGGGACTGGAACTTCGCCCCCCCCCCCTCAGTGTGGGACTGGAACTTCCCCCCCCCCCTCAGTGTGGGACTGGAACCCCCCCACTCGGTGTGGGACTGGAACTCCCCCCCTCAGTGTGGGACTGGAATCCCCCCCACACCCCCCCTCCCCCCCTCAGTGTGGGACTGGAACCCCCCCCCCCCTCGGTGTGGGACTGGAACTCCCTCCCTCAGTGTGGGACTGGAACTCCCCCCTCAGTGTGGGACTGGAACCCCCCCCCCCCCTCGGTGTGGGACTGGAACTCCCACCCTCAGTGTGGGACTGGAACATTCCCCCCCCCCCCTCAGTGTGGGACTGGAACTCCCTCCCCCCCTCAGTGTGGGACTGGAACTCTCCCCCTCAGTGTGGGACTGGAACTCCCCCCCCCCCTCAGTGTGGGACTGGAACTCCCCCCTCAGTGTGGGACTGGAACTCGCTCCCCCCCCTCAGTGTGGGACTGGAACTCCCCCCTCAGTGTGGGACTGGAACTCGCTCCCTCCTCGGTGTGGTACTGGAACACCCCCCACTCAGTGTGGGACTGGAACACCCCCCCCCCCTCGGTGTGGTACTGGAACTCCCCCCTCAGTGTGGGACTGGAACTACCCCCCTCAGTGTGGGACTGGAACTCCCCCCCTCAGTGTGGGACTGGAACTCCCCCCCCTCAGTGTGGGACTGGAACTCCCCCCCTCAGTGTGGGACTGGAACTCCCCCCCTCAGTGTGAGACTGGAACTCCCCCCCTCAGTGTGGGACTGGAACTCCCCCCCTCAGTGTGGGACTGGAACTCCCCCCCTCAGTGTGAGACTGGAACTACCCCCCTCAGTGTGGGACTGGAACTCCCCCCCTCGATGTGAGACTGGAACTCCCCCCCTCAGTGTGAGACTGGAACTCCCCCCCTCAGTGTGGGACTGGAACTCCCCCCCCCTCAGTGTGGGACTGGAACTACCCCCCTCAGTGTGGGACTGGAACTCCCCCCCTCAGTGTGGGACTGGAACTACCCCCCTCAGTGTGGGACTGGAACTCCCCCCCTCAGTGTGAGACTGGAACTACCCCCCTCAGTGTGGGACTGGAACTCCCCCCCTCGATGTGAGACTGGAACTCCCCCCCTCAGTGTGAGACTGGAACTCCCCCCCTCAGTGTGGGACTGGAACTCCCCCCCCCCCTCAATGTGGGACTGGAACTACCCCCCTCAGTGTGGGACTGGAACTACCCCCCTCAGTGTGGGACTGGAACTCCCCCCCTCAGTGTGGGACTGGAACTCCCCCCCTCAGTGTGAGACTGGAACTACCCCCCTCAGTGTGGGACTGGAACTCCCCCCCTCAGTGTGAGACTGGAACTCCCCCCCTCAGTGTGGGACTGGAACTCCCCCCCTCAGTGTGAGACTGGAACTCCCCCCCTCAGTGTGGGACTGGAACTCCCCCCCCCTCAGTGTGGGACTGGAACTACCCCCCTCAGTGTGGGACTGGAACTCCCCCCCTCAGTGTGAGACTGGAACTTCCCCCCTCAGTGTGGGACTGGAACTCCCCCCCTCAGTGTGAGACTGGAACTCCCCCCCCCTCAGTGTGGGACTGAAACTCCCCCCCCCCCCTCAGTGTGAGACTGGAACTACCCCCCTCAGTGTGGGACTGGAACTCCCCCCCTCAGTGTGAGACTGGAACTCCCCCCCTCAGTGTGGGACTGGAACTCCCCCCTCAGTGTGGGACTGGAACTCCCCCCTCAGTGTGGGACTGGAACTACCCCCCTCAGTGTGGGACTGGAACTCCCCCCTCAGTGTGGGACTGGAACTACCCCCCTCAGTGTGGGACTGGAACTCCCCCCCTCAGTGTGGGACTGGAACTCCCCCCCCCCTCAGTGTGGGACTGGAACTACCCCCCTCAGTGTGGGACTGGAACTCCCCCCCTCAGTGTGGGACTGGAACTCCCCCCCCCCCCTCAGTGTGGGACTGGAACTCCCCCCCCCCCCTCAGTGTGGGACTGGAACTCCCCCCCTCAGTGTGGGACTGAAACTCTCCCCCTCAGTGTGGGACTGGAACTCCCCCCCTCAGTGTGGGACTGGAACTCCCCCCCCCCCTCAGTGTGGGACTGGAACTCCCCCCTCAGTGTGGGACTGGAACTCCCCCCCCCCTCAGTGTGGGACTGGAACTCCCTCCCTCAGTGTGGGACTGGAACTCCCCCCCCCCCTCAGTGTGGGACTGGAACTCCCCCCCTCAGTGTGGGACTGGAACTCCCCCCCACAGTGTGGGACTGGAACTCCCCCCCCCCTCAGTGTGGGACTGGAACTACCCCCCTCAGTGTGGGACTGGAACTCCCCCCCCCCCTCAGTGTGGGACTGGAACTCCCCCCCTCAGTGTGGGACTGGAACTCCCCCCCCTCAGTGTGGGACTGAAACTCTCCCCCTCAGTGTGGGACTGGAACTCCCCCCCACAGTGTGGGACTGGAACTCCCCCCCCCTCAGTGTGGGACTGGAACTACCCCCCTCAGTGTGGGACTGGAACTCCCCCCCCCTCAGTGTGGGACTGGAACTCCCTCCCTCAGTGTGGGACTGGAACTCTCCCCCCCCCCCCCCCCTCAGTGTGGGACTGGAACTTCGCCCCCCCCCCCCCCCCCTCAGTGTGGGACTGGAACTTCCCCCCCCCCCCTCAGTGTGGGACTGGAACCCCCCCACTCGGTGTGGGACTGGAACTCCCCCCCTCAGTGTGGGACTGGAATCCCCCCCACACCCCCCCCCCCCTCAGTGTGGGACTGGAACCCCCCCCCCCTCGGTGTGGGACTGGAACTCCCTCCCTCAGTGTGGGACTGGAACTCCCCCCTCAGTGTGGGACTGGAACCCCCCCCCCTCGGTGTGGGACTGGAACTCCCACCCTCAGTGTGGGACTGGAACTTCCCCCCCCCCCTCAGTGTGGGACTGGAACTCCCTCCCCCCCTCAGTGTGGGACTGGAACTCCCCCCTCAGTGTGGGACTGGAACTCGCTCCCCCCCCTCAGTGTGGGACTGGAACTCCCCCCTCAGTGTGGGACTGGAACTCGCTCCCCCCCCTCAGTGTGGGACTGGAACTCCCCCCTCAGTGTGGGACTGGAACTCGCTCCCTCCTCGGTGTGGTAATGGAACACCCCCCACTCAGTGTGGGACTGGAACTCCCCCCCCCCTCAGTGTGGGACTGGAACTCCCCCCCTCAGTGTGGGACTGGAACTCCCCCCCTCGATGTGGGACTGGAACTCCCCCCTCAGTGTGGGACTGGAACTCCCCCCCTCGATGTGGGACTGGAACTCCCCCCCCTCAGTGTGGGACTGGAACTCCCCCCCCTCAGTGAGGGACTGGAACTCCCCCCTCAGTGTGGGACTGGAACTCCTTCCCCCTCAGTGTGGGACTGGAACTCCCTCCCCCCCCTCAGTATGGGACTGGAACTCCCCCCCCTCAGTGAGGGACTGGAACTCCCCCCTCAGTGTGGGACTGGAACTCCCCCCCCCAGTGTGAGACTGGAACTCCCCCCCCCCTCAGTGTGGGACTGGAACTACCCCCCTCAGTGTGGGACTGGAACTCCCCCCCCCCTCAGTGTGGGACTGGAACTCCCCCCCCCCAACAGTGTGGGACTGGAACTCCCCCCTCAGTGTGGGACTGGAACTCCCCCCCCCCTCAGTGTGGGACTGGAACTCCCCCCCTCAGTGTGGGACTGGAACTCCCCCCCTCGATGTGGGACTGGAACTCCCCCCTCAGTGTGGGACTGGAACTCCCCACTTCGATGTGGGACTGGAACTCCCCCCCCCCTCAGTGAGGGACTGGAACTCCCTCCCTCAGTGTGGGACTGGAACTCCCCCCCCCAGTGTGAGACTGGAACTCCCCCCCCCCTCAGTGTGGGACTGGAACTACCCCCCTCAGTGTGGGACTGGAACTCCCCCCCCCCTCAGTGTGGGACTGGAACTCCCCCCCCCCAACAGTGTGGGACTGGAACTCCCCCCTCAGTGTGGGACTGGAACTCCCCCCCCCCTCAGTGTGGGACTGGAACTCCCCCCCTCAGTGTGGGACTGGAACTCCCCCCCTCGATGTGGGACTGGAACTCCCCCCTCAGTGTGGGACTGGAACTCCCCACTTCGATGTGGGACTGGAACTCCCCACTTCGATGTGGGACTGGAACTCCCCCCTCAGTGTGGGACTGGAACTCCTTCCCCCTCAGTGTGGGACTGGAACTCCCCCCCTCAGTGTGGGACTGGAACTCCCCCCCACAGTGTGGGACTGGAACTCCCCCCTCAGTGTGGGACTGGTACTCCCCCCCACAGTGTGGGACTGGTACTCCCCACCTCAGAGTGAGACTGGAACTCCGGGCCTCAGTCTGTTCCTAGGCATCTTTCTACCTCAGATGGTGCATGAAGTGTGTACGAGTAAACGTTTCACTGCTCTAGTGGGTACTTGTCACAGTAAACCTAATTCTAAATCCGAATGCTGATTCTAATTCTATCCAGTCCTTGAGCACAGAATCCCCACAGTGTGGAAACAGGCCCTTCGATCCAACAAGTCTACACTGACCCTCAGAAGAGTATCCTACCCAGAACCATTCCCCTACCCAATGTTTACCCGGGACTGATAACACCTAACCTGCACAGAACCTGATCAGGTGTACCCGAGAACTCTGTGGGAAGCGAGAGAAGCGATTGCTGGGGCTCCTACTGTGGTATTTCTATCATCGATAGTCACAGGTGAGGTGCCGGAAGACATTAGGTTGGCTAATGTGGTACCACTGTTTAAGAAGGGTGCTAAGGACAAGCCAGGGAACTATAGACCAGTGAGCCTGACCTCAGTGGGAATCCTGAGGGACAGGATGTACATGTATTTGGAAAGGCAAGGACTGATTAGGGACAGTCAACATGGCTTTGTGCGCGGGAAATCATGTCCCACAAACTTGATTGAGTTTTTTGAGGAAGTAACAAAGAAGATTGATGAGGGCAGAGCAGTAGATGTGATCTATATGGACCAGTAAGGCGTTCGACAAGGTTCCCCATGGGAGACTGATTACAAGGTTAGATCTCATGGAATACAGGGAGAACTAGCCATTTGGATACAGAACCGGCTCAAAGGTAGAAGACAGAGGGTGGTGGTGGAGGGTTGTTTTTCAGACTGGAGGCCTGTGACCAGTGGGGTGCCACAAGGATCGGTGCTGGGTCCTCTACTTTTTGTCATTTATATAAATGATTTGGATGCGAGCATAAGTGGTACAGTTAGTAAGTTTGCAGATGACACCAAAATTGGAGGTGTAGTGGACAGCGAAGAGGGTTACCTCAGATTACAACAGGATCGGGACCAGATGAGCCAATGGACTGAGAAGTGGCAGATGGCATTTAATTCAGATAAATGTGAGGTGCTGCATTTTGAGAAAGCAAATCTTAGCAGGACTTATACACTTAATGGTAAGGTCCTAGGGAGTGTTGCTGAACAATGATACCTTGGAGTGCAGGTTCATAGCTCCTTGAAAGTGGAGTCGCAGGTAGATAGGATAGTGAAGAAGGCGTTTGGTATGCTTTCCTTTATTGGTCAGAGTATTGAGTACAGGAGTTGGGAGGTCATGTTGCGGCTGTACAGGACATTGGTTAGGCCACTGTTGGAATATTGCGTGCAGTTCTGGTCTCCTTCCTATCGGAAAGATGTTGTGAAACTTGAAAGGGTTCAGAAAAGATTTACAAGGATGTTGCCAGGGTTGGAGGGTTTGAGCTACAGGGAGAGGCTGAACAGGCTGGAGCTGTTTTCCCTGGAGCGTCGGAGGCTGAGGGGTGACCTTATAGAGGTTTACAAAATCATGAGGGGCATGGATAGGACAAATAGACAAAGTCTTTTCCCTGGGGTGGGGGAGTACAGAACGAGAGGGCATAGGTTTAGGGTGAGAGGGGAAAGATATAAAAGAGACCTAAGGGGAAATTTTTTCATACAGAGGGTGGTAGGTGTATGGAACGAGCTGCCAGAGGAAGTGGTGGAGACTGAGAGGTTGGGATATCTGGTCAGCATGGACGGGTTGGACCAAAGGGTCTGTTTCCATGCTGTATGTCCCTGATTGTATGATATCCCTGGGCACTATGGGACAATTTAGCATGGCCAATCCACCATAACCTGCACATCCCTGGACACTATGGGACAATTTAGCATGGCCAATCCACCCTGACCTGCACATCCCTGGGCACTATGGGACAATTTAGCATGGCCAATCCACCCTAACCTGCACAACCCTGGGCACTATGGGACAATTTAGCATGGCCAATCCACCCTAACCTGCACATCCCTGGGCACTATGGGACAATTTAGCACGGCCAATCCACCCTAACCTACACATCCCTGGGCATTATGGGACAATTTAGCACGGCCAATCCACCCTAACCTGCACATCCCTGGACACTATGGGACAATTTAGCATGGCCAATCCACCCTAACCTACACATCCGTGGACACTATGGGACAATTTAGCACGGCCAATCCACCCTAACCTGCACATCCCTGGGCACTATGGGACAATTTAGCAGGGCCAATCCACCCTAACCTGCACATCCCTGGACACTATGGGACAATTTAGCATGGCCAATCCACCATAACCTGCACATCCCTGGGCACTATGGGACAATTTAGCATGGCCAATCCACCCTAACCTGCACATCCCTGGACACTATGGGACAATTTAGCATGGTCAATCCACCCTAACCTGCACATCCCTGGGCACTATGGGACAATTTAGCATGGCCAATCCACCCTAACCTGCACAACCCTGGGCACTATGGGACAATTGAGCACGGCCAATCCACCCTAACCTACACATCCCTGAGCACTATGGGACAATTTAGCATGGCCAATCCACCCTAACCTACACATCCCTGGGCACTATGGGACAATTTAGTACGGCCAATCCACCCTAACCTGCACATCCCTGGGCACTATGGGACAATTTAGCATGGCCAATCCACCCTAACCTGCACATCCCTGGGCACTATGGGACAATTTAGCATGGCCAATCCACCCTAACCTGCACATCCCTGGGCACTATGGGACAATTTAGCATGGCCAATCCACCCTAACCTGCACATCCCTGGGCACTATGGGACAATTTAGCATGGCCAATCCACCCTAACCTGCACATCCCTGGGCACTATGGGACAATTTAGCATGGCCAATCCACCCTAACCTGCACATCCCTGGGCACTATGGGACAATTTAGCACGGCCAATCCACCCTAACCTACACATCCCTGGGCACTATGGGACAATTTAGTACGGCCAATCCACCCTAACCTGCACATCCCTGGGCACTATGGGACAATTTAGCATGGCCAATCCACCCTAACCTGTACATCCCTGGACACTATGGGACAATTTAGCGTGGCCAATCCACCCTAACCTGCACATCTTTGGACTGTGGGAGGAAACCGGAGCATCCAGAGGGGACCCGCCCAGACACGGGGAGAATGTGCAAACTCCACACAGACAGTCGCCCCCGAGGCTGGAATCGAACCTGGGTCCCTGGTGCCATGAGGCAGCAGTGGCAACCCACTGAGCCACCGTGCCTGCCCCCACAGCACAGACTGCCCCTGTGATTGTATCAGCCTGCTGTGAGGGAGGTTGTCAGGGGCTATGTTCAACTCCACACCGACCGCATCCACCATCCTGCCCTCACCACTTACCCTTGTCACATCCTCAAAGAAAATCTCAACGCAGTTGGTGAGGCACCACGTCATGCTTCCTATCGTGGATTTGTCCATATTTTTCTAAAACTAGGTAAATAGTCGACATTTTTGCTTCTGTGAGACATTATATCGTTTCGGATCTCTGGCCGTGTGCTGCTTTTCTCTGAGTGCACAATTCTCCTCTCACCGTTTGGAAATGTGCTGTTATTCATTCTGAAGGGATTTCCATTGCCATCTTTAACCTCTGCCACATCCTACTGCTGTCCCAGCGGTGGCTGGAGCTCATTCAGAATATGGTCTCAAATCTCCGTCTCCTCCCTCAGCGACTGTCTGCCTCACGCACCCAACGCACCTCACCTCATCTTTCATGCTGTGAACGCAAATCCGACAGCCATCTCTGAGACATACAATGGTCCTCAGACACATGTTCTTGCACGTCCTCGATGTAAACTCAATTCTCTACCCCACCTCTCTCGACCTCCGTCTCACCATCAGCACCACTGCGCACCAAAGACTTTATACGCTGGAGGGAAACCTGTCCAAGCGAACATTAATTGCACATCCCTAATTGTCCAGCGCACAGTGCAGAGTCAACCACATCACGGTCGTGCCAAACCCGGTAAGGACAGCAGATTTCCTTCCCTAAAAAGCATTAGTGATTTTGACTGGCACAGTTAGACACCAATGCGCAACATGGGTATCTCGTTGACCCGGAACATGTTATTTTACTTTAGTTCCTACTTGGTTGGATGCTTATAATTTGTGTTTCATTTCGACGCAGTGTCCCAGCTGTTAGACTGTTATACAGTGTCCCAGCTGTTAGACTGTTATACAGTGTCCCAGCTGTTAGACTGTTATACAGTGTCCCAGCAGTTAGACTGTCATACAGTGTCCTAGCTATTAGACTGTTATACAGTGTCCCAGCTATTATGCTGTTATACAGTGTCCCAGCAGTTAGACTGTTATACAGTGTCCCAGATATTAGACTGTCAAACAGTGCCCTAGCCATTAGACTGTTATACAGTGTCCCAGCTGTTAGACTGTTATACAGTGTCCCAGCTACTATGCTGTTATACAGTGTCCCAGCAGTTAGACTGTCATACAGTGCCCCAGCTATTAGACTGTTATACAGTGTCCCAGCTATTATGCTGTTATACAGTGACCCAGCAGTTAGACTGTTATACAGTGCCCTAGCTATTAGACTGTCATACAGTGACCTAGCTATTAGACTGTTATACAGTGTCCCAGATATTAGACTGTCATACAGTGCCCTAGCCATTAGACTGTTATACAGTGTCCCAGCTGTTAGACTGTTATACAGTGTCCCAGCTATTATGCTGTTATACAGTGTCCCAGCAGTTAGACTGTCATACAGTGCCCTAGCTATTAGACTGTTATACAGTGTCCCAGATATTAGACTGTTACACAGTGCTCCCAGATATGAGACTGTTGCACAGTCTCCCAGACTGTTATACAGTGTCCCAGCTATTAGACTGTTATACAGTGTCCCAGATATTAGACTGTTATACAATGCCCCAGCTATTACACAGTTTTACAGTGTCCCAGCTGTTAGAATGTTATACAGTGTTCTAGCTATTAAACAGTTATACAGTGCCCCAGCTGTTAGACTGTTATGCAGTGCCCCAGATATTAGACTGTTATACAGTGTCCCATCTGTTAGACTGTTATACAGTGCCCCAGCTGTTAGACTGTTATACAGTGCCCCCAGATATTAGACTGTTATACAGTGTCCCAGATATTAGACTGTTATACAGTGTCCCAGATATTAGACTGTTATACAGTGCCCCCAGATATTAGACTGTTATACAGTGTCCCAGATATTAGACTGTTATACAGTGCCCCAGCTGTTAGACTGTTATACAGTGCCCCCAGATATTAGACTGTTATACAGTGCCCCCAGATATTAGACTGTTATACAGTGTCCCAGATATTAGGCTATTATACAGTACCGAGGAGAAAGTGAGGACTGCAGATGCTGGAGATCAGAGCTGAAAATGTGTTGCTGGAAAAGCGCAGCAGGTCAGGCAGCATCCAGGGAACAGGAGAATCGACTTTCTTGAAGAAGGGCTCATGCCCGAAATGTCGATTCTCCTGCTCCTTGGATGCTGCCTGACCTGCTGCGCTTTTCCAGCAACACATTTTCAGCTATTATACAGTACCCCCCAGATGTTAGACTGTTATACAGTGTCCCCAGATATTAGACTGTTATACAGTGGCACCAGATATCAGACTGTTATACAGTGTCCCAGATATTAGGCTATTATACCGTACCCCCAGATGTGAGACTGTTATACAATGTCCCCCAAATATTAAACTGTTGTACAGTGTTCCCAGATATTAGACTGTTATGCAGTGTCCCAGATATTAGACTGTTATGCAGTGTCCCAGATATTAGACTGTTATGCAGTGTCCCAGATATTCAACTGTTATATAGTGTCCCAGACATTAGACTGTTATACTGTTCCCCAGCTATTAGACTGTTACACAGTGCCCCCAGATATGAGACTGTTGCACAGTCTCCCAGATATTAGACTGTTATATCGTGACCCAGCTCTTAGACTGTTATACAAGGTCCCAGGTATTAGAATGTTATGCCATACAGTGTCCCAGCTGTTAGGCTGTTATACAGTGTCCCAGATATTAGACTGTTATACAGTGTCCCCCAGATATTAGACTGTTATACAGTGTCCCCCAGATATTAGACTGTTATACAGTGCCCCCAGATATTAGGCTATTATACAGTACCCCCCAGATGTTAGATTGTTATACAGTGCCCCCAGATATTAGGCTATTATACAGTACCCCCCAGATATTAGACTGTTATACAGTGTCCCCCAGATATGAGACTGTTATACAGTGCCCCCAGATATTAGGCTGTTATACAGTGTCCCCCAGATATGAGACTGTTATACAGTGCCCCTAGATATTAGGCTGTTATACAGTGTCCCCCAGATATTAGACTGTTATACAGTACCCCCCAGATATTAGACTGTTATACAGTGTCCCCCAGATATGAGACTGTTATACAGTGCCCCCAGATATTAGGCTATTATACAGTACCCCCCAGATATTAGACTGTTATACAGTGCCCCCAGATATTAGGCTATTATACAGTACCCCCCAGATGTTAGACTGTTATACAGTGCCCCCAGATATTAGACTGTTATACAGTGCCCCCAGATATTAGGCTATTATACAGTACCCCCCAGATGTTAGACTGTTATACAGTGTCCCCCAGATATGAGACTGTTATACAGTGGCACCAGATATCAGACTGTTACACACTATCCCCCAGATATTAGGCTGTTATACAGTGCCCCAGATATTTGACTGTTATACAGTGCCCCAGCTATTCGACTGTTATACTGTACCCCCAGATTTTCGACTGTTCTACAGTGTCCCAGATACTAGACTGTTATACAGTGCCCCAGATATTAGACTGTTATACAGTACACCCCAGATATTAGACTGTCATACAGTACACCCCAGATATTAGACTGTTACACAGTGCCCCCAGATACGAGACTGTTGTACAGTCTCCCAGATATTAGACTGTTATATCGTGCCCCAGCTCGTAGACTGTTATAGAATGTCTCAGGCATTAGACTGTTATACAGTGTCCCAGCTGTTAGACTGTTGTACACTGCCCCAGATATTAGACTGTTATACAGTGTCTCAGCTTTTCAACTGTTATGCAGTGCCCCAGCTGTTCGACTGTTTTACAGTGTCCCAGATATTAGACTGCGATACAGTGTTCTAGCTATTAAACAGTGATACAGTGTCCGAGCTGTTAGACTGTTATAACGTGTCCCAGATATTAGACTGTTATACAGTGTCCCAGATATTAGACTGTTATAACGTGTCCCAGATATTAGACTGTTGTACAGTGTCCCAGATATTAGACTGTTATACAGTGCCCCAGATATTAGACTGTTACACCATGTGGAGAAAGTGAGGTCTGCAGATGCTGGAGATCAGAGCTGGAAATGTGTTGCTGGAAAAGTGCAGCAGGTCAGGCAGCATCCAGGGAACAGGAGAAGGGCTGAAGAAGGGCTTATGCCCGAAACGTCGATTCTCCTGTTCCCTGGATACTGCCTGACCTGCTGCGCTTTTCCAGCAACACATTTCCAGCTCTGTTACACCATGTCCCAGATATTCGACAGTTGTACAGTTTCCCAGTTAATGGACTGTTATAGTGTTCCAGCTGTTAGACAATTATACAGTTTCCCAGCTGTTAGACAGTTATACAATGCCCCAGCTGTTAGACAGTTATACAGTGTTCCAGCTGTTAGACTGTTATACAGTGTTCCAGCTGTTAGACTGTTATACAGTGTCCCAGATATTAGACTGTTATACAGTACCCCGATATTAGACTGTTATACAGTACCCCGATATTAGACTGTTATACAGTGCCCCGATATTAGACTGTTATACAGTACCCCGATATTAGACTGTTATACAGTGCCCCGATATTAGGCTGTTATACAGCGTCTCAGCTATTGGACTGTTATACAGTGACCCCAGATATTAGATAGTTATACAGTGTCTCAGGTATTAGACTGTTATGCAGTGTCCCAGCTATTAGACTATTATACAGAGCCCCTGCTGTGAGTCTGCTATTCAGTGTCCCAGCTGTTAGACTGTTATATAGTGCCCCCCAGATATTAGACTGTTAAACAGTGTTCCAGCTGGAAGACTTTTTTACAGTGTCCCAGCTATTAGACATCTCCCACCCACAGCTTCCAGCCTCATAGTCCGGGAACCCCGCACTGCCCTGTTCTACCTCCTTCCCAAGATCCACAAGCCTGACCACCCTGGCCGACCCATTGTCTCAGCATGCTCCTGCCCCACTGAACTCCTCTCTACCTACCTCGACACTGTCCTATCCCCCCTAGTCCAGGAACTGCCCACATACGTTCGAGACACCACCCACGCCCTCCACCTCCTCCAAGACTTCCGTTTCCCCAGCCCCCAATGCCTCATCTTCACCATGGATATCCAATCCCTCTACACCTCCATCCGCCATGACCAGGGCCTCCAAGCCCTCCATTTTTTCCTCTCCAGACGTTCCCAACAGTACCCCTCCACCGACACTCTCATTCGTTTGGCCGAACTGGTCCTCACCCTTAACAATTTCTCCTTCGAATCCTCCCACGTCCTCCAGACCAAAGGGGTAGCCATGGGCACACATATGGGCCCCAGCTATGCCTGTCTCTTTGTTGGCTGCGTAGAGCAGTTGATCTTCCGTAATTACACCGGCACCACTCCCCACCTCTTCCTCTGCTACATTGATGACTGCATTGGCGCCACCTCGTGCTCCCGTGAGGAGGTTGAGCAATTCATCAACTTCACCAACACATTCCACCCTGACCTTAAATTTACCTGGACCATCTCTGACACCTCCCTCCCCTTCCTGGACCTCTCCATCTCCATTAATGACGACCGACTTGACACTGACATTTTTTACAAACCCACCGACTCCCACAGCTACCTGGATTACACCTCTTCCCACCCTACCTCTTGCAAAAATACCATCCCGTATTCCCAATTCTTCCGCCGGATCTGCTCCCAGGAGGACCAGTTCCACTATAGAACACACCAGATGGCCTCCTTCTTTAGAGACCGCAATTTCCCTTCCCACTTGGTTAAAGATGCCCTCCAACGCATTTCATCCACATCCCGCACCTCCGCCCTCAGACCCCACCCCTCCAACCGTAACAAGGACAGAACGCCCCTGGTGCTCACCTTCCACCCTACCAACCTTCGCATAAACCAAATCATCCGCCGACATTTCCGCCACCTCCAAACAGACCCCACCACCAGGAATATATTTCCCTCCCCACCCCTTTCCGCCTTCCAGAAAGACCGTTCCCTCTGGGACTACCTGGTCAGGTCCACGCCCCCCTACGACCCACCCTCCCATCCTAGCACCTTCCCCTGCCACTGCAGGAACAGTAAAACCTGCGCCCACACCTCCTCCTTCACCTCTATCCAAGGCCCTAAAGGAGCCTTCCACATCCATCAAAGTTTTACTTGCACATCCACTAATATCATTTATTGTATCCGTTGCTCCCGATGTGGTCTCCTCTACATTGGGGAGACTGGGCACCTGCTAGCAGAGCACGTTAGGGAACATCTCCGAGACACCCGCACCAATCAACCACACCACCCTGTGGCCCAACATTTCAACTCCCCCTCCCACTCTGCCGAGGACATGGAGGTTCTGGGCCTCCCTCACCACCCAACGCCTGGAGGAAGAACGCCTCATCTTCTGCCTCGGAACACTTCAACCCCAGGGCATCAATGTGGACTTCAACAGTTTCCTCATTTCCCCTTCCCCCACCTCACCCCAGTCCCAAACTCCCAGCACAGCACTGTCCCCATGACTTGTCCGGACTTGTCCTACCTGCCTATCTCCTTTTCCACCTATCCACTCCACCCTCTCCTCCCTGACCTATCACCTTCATCTCCTCCCCCACTCACCCATTGTACTCTATGCTACTTTCTCCCCACCCCCACCCTCTCATTTATCTCTTCACCCTGCAGGCACCCTGCCTGTATTACTGATGAAGGGCTTTTGTCCGAAACGTCAATTTACTGCTCCTTGGATGCTGCCTGTATTGCTGTGCTTTTCCAGCACCACTAAACCAGAATCTGGTTTCCAGCATCTGCAGTCATTGTTTTTACCTTGTTATGCAGTAAACCCAGCTGTTAGACCGTGATACAGTGTTATGTCTATTAGACTGTTATACAGTGTCCCAGCTGTTAGACTGCCATAGAGTGCCCCAGCTGTTAGACTGTTATACAGTATCCCAGCTGTTAGACTGTTATACAGTGTTACGTCTATTAGACTGTTATACAGTATCCCAGCTGTTAGACTGTTATACAGTGTTACGTCTATTAGACTGTTATACAGTGTCCCAGCTGTTAGACGGTTATACAGTGTTACGTCTATTAGACTGTTATACAGTATCCCAGCTGTTAGACTGTTATACAGTGTTACGTCTATTAGACTGTTATACAGTATCCCAGCTGTTAGACTGTTATACAGTGTTACGTCTATTAGACTGTTATACAGTGTCCCAGCTGTTAGACTGCCATAGAGTGCCCCAGCTGTTAGACTGTTATACAGAGTCCTAGCTGTTACTCTGTTATACAGTCTCCCCGCTATTAGACTGTCATACAGTGCCCCAGCTCTTAGACTGTTATGTAGTGCCCCCAGTTGTTAGACTGTTATACAGTGTGCCAGTTGTTAGACTACTTTTATGCAGTGTCCCAGCTGTTTATTCGATTATTTTACGGTGTCCCAGCTGTTAGACTGTTATACAGTGTCCCAGCTGTTAGACTGTTATATAGTGTCTCAGCTATTAGACTGTCATACAGTGTCCCCGGTTGTTGGACTGTTATACATAGCCTGAGCTGTTAGACTGTTATACAGTGTCCCTGCTATCAGTTATACAGTATCCCCAGCTGTTAGACTGTTTTACAATGTCTCATCTGTTAGACTGTTATACAGAGCCCCCAGCTGTTAGACTGTTATACAGTGCCCCCAGCTGTTAGACTGTTATACAGAGCCCCCAGCTGTTAGACTGTTATACAGAGCCCCCAGCTGTTAGACTGTTATACAGAGCCCCCAGCTGTTAGACTGTTATACAGTGCTCCCAGCTGTTAGACTGTTATACAGTGCCCCAGCTGTTAGACTGTTATACAGTGCCCCCAGCTGTTAGACTGTTATACAGTGCTCCAGCTGTTAGACTGTTATGCAGTGCCCCAGCTGTTAGACTGTTATACAGAGCCCCCAGCTGTTAGACTGTTATACAGTGCCCCAGCTGTTAGACTGTTATACAGAGCCCCCAGCTGTTAGACTGTTATACAGTGCCCCCAGCTGTTAGACTGTTATACAGAGCCCCCAGCTGTTAGACTGTTATACAGAGCCCCCAGCTGTTAGACTGTTATACAGTGCCCCCGGCTGTTAGACTGTTATACAGTGCTCCAGCTGTTAGACTGTTATACAGAGCCCCCGGCTGTTAGACTGTTATACAGTGCCCCCGGCTGTTAGACTGTTATACAGTGCCCCAGCTGTTAGACTGTTATACAGTGCCCCCAGCTGTTAGACTGTTATACAGAATCCCCAGCTGTTAGACTGTTATACAGTGCCCCCGGCTGTTAGACTGTTATACAGTGCCCTCAGCTGTTAGACTGTTATACAGAATCCCCAGCTGTTAGACTGTTATACAGTGCCCCCGGCTGTTAGACTGTTATACAGTGCCCCCAGCTGTTAGACTGTTATACAGAATCCCCAGCTGTTGGACTGTTATACAGTGCCCCCGGCTGTTAGACTGTTATACAGTGCCCCCAGCTGTTAGACTGTTATACAGAATCCCCAGCTGTTAGACTGTTATACAGTGCCCCCGGCTGTTAGACTGTTATACAGTGCTCCCAGCTGTTAGACTGTTATACAGAGCCCCCAGCTGTTAGACTGTTATACAGTGCCCCAGCTGTTAGACTGTTATACAGAGCCCCCAGTTGTTAGACTGTTATACAGAGCCCCCGGCTGTTAGACTGTTATACAGAGCCCCCAGCTGTTAGACTGTTATACAGTGCCCCCAGCTGTTAGACTGTTATACAGAGCCCCCAGTTGTTAGACTGTTATACAGAGCCCCCAGCTGTTAGACTGTTACACAGTGCCCCCATCTGTTAGACTGTTATACAGAGCCCCCAGCTGTTAGACTGTTATACAGAGCCCCCAGCTGTTAGACTGTTATACAGAGCCCCCAGCTGTTAGACTGTTATACAGAGCCCCCAGCTGTTAGACTGTTATACAGAGGCCCCAGCTGTTAGACTGTTATACAGAGCCCCCAGCTGTTAGACTGTTATACAGAGCCCCCAGCTGTTAGACTGTTATACAGTGCCCCAGCTGTTAGACTGTTATGCAGTGCCCCAGCTGTTAGACTGTTATACAGAGCCCCCAGCTGTTAGACTGTTATACAGAGCCCCCAGCTGTTAGACTGTTATACAGAGGCCCCAGCTGTTAGACTGTTATACAGAGCCCCCAGCTGTTAGACTGTAATACAGAGCCCCCAGCTGTTAGACTGTTATACAGTGCCCCCAGCTGTTAGACTGTTATACAGAGCCCCCAGCTGTTAGACTGTTATACAGTGCCCCCAGCTGTTAGACTGTTATACAGAGCCCCCAGCTGTTAGACTGTTATACAGAGGCCCCAGCTGTTAGACTGTTATACAGTGCCCCCAGCTGTTAGACTGTTATACAGAGCCCTCAGCTGTTAGACTGTTACACAGTGCCCCCATCTGTTAGACTGTTATACAGAGCCCCCAGCTGTTAGACTGTTATACAGAGCCCCCAGCTGTTAGACTGTTATACAGTGCCCCAGCTGTTAGACTGTTATGCAGTGCCCCAGCTGTTAGACTGTTATACAGAGCCCCCAGCTGTTAGACTGTTATACAGAGCCCCCAGCTGTTAGACTGTTATACAGTGCCCCAGCTGTTAGACTGTTATGCAGTGCCCCCAGCTGTTAGACTGTTATACAGTGCTCCCAGCTGTTAGACTGTTATACAGTGCCCCCGGCTGTTAGACTGTTATACAGAGCCCCCAGCTGTTAGACTGTTATACAGAACCCCCAGCTGTTAGACTGTTATACAGAACCCCCAGCTGTTAGACTGTTATACAGTGCCCCCGGCTGTTAGACTGTTATACAGAGCCCCCAGCTGTTAGACTGTTATACAGTGCCCCCGGCTGTTAGACTGTTATACAGAGCCCCCAGCTGTTAGACTGTTATACAGAGCCCCCAGCTGTTAGACTGTTATACAGTGCTCCCAGCTGTTAGACTGTTATACAGTGCCCCCAGCTGTTAGACTGTTATACAGAGCCCCCAGCTGTTAGACTGTTATACAGAGCCCCCAGCTGTTAGACTGTTATACAGAGCCCCCAGCTGTTAGACTGTTATACAGAGCCCCCAGCTGTTAGACTGTTATACAGAGCCCCCAGCTGTTAGACTGTTATACAGAGCCCCCAGCTGTTAGACTGTTATACAGTGCCCCCAGCTGTTAGACTGTTATACAGTGCTCCCAGCTGTTAGACTGTTATACAGTGCCCCAGCTGTTAGACTGTTATACAGTGCTCCCAGCTGTTAGACTGTTATACAGTGCCCCCAGCTGTTAGACTGTTATGCAGTGCCCCAGCTGTTAGACTGTTATACAGTGCCCCCAGCTGTTAGACTGTTATACAGTGCTCCCAGCTGTTAGACTGTTACACAGTGCTCCCAGCTGTTAGACTGTTATACAGTGCCCCCAGCTGTTAGACTGTTATACAGTGCTCCAGCTGTTAGACTGTTATGCAGTGCCCCAGCTGTTAGACTGTTATACAGAGCCCCCAGCTGTTAGACTGTTATACAGTGCCCCAGCTGTTAGACTGTTATACAGAGCCCCCAGCTGTTAGACTGTTATACAGAGCCCCCAGCTGTTAGACTGTTATACAGTGCTCCAGCTGTTAGACTGTTATACAGTGCTCCCAGCTGTTAGACTGTTATACAGTGCCCCCAGCTGTTAGACTGTTATACAGTGCTCCAGCTGTTAGACTGTTATACAGTGCTCCCAGCTGTTAGACTGTTATACAGTGCCCCCAGCTGTTAGACTGTTATACAGTGCTCCAGCTGTTAGACTGTTATGCAGTGCCCCAGCTGTTAGACTGTTATACAGAGCCCCCAGCTGTTAGACTGTTATACAGTGCCCCAGCTGTTAGACTGTTATACAGAGCCCCCAGCTGTTAGACTGTTATACAGAGCCCCCAGCTGTTAGACTGTTATACAGTGCCCCAGCTGTTAGACTGTTATACAGTGCTCCCAGCTGTTAGACTGTTATACAGTGCCCCCAGCTGTTAGACTGTTATACAGTGCTCCAGCTGTTAGACTGTTATGCAGTGCCCCAGCTGTTAGACTGTTATACAGAGCCCCCAGCTGTTAGACTGTTATACAGTGCCCCAGCTGTTAGACTGTTATACAGAGCCCCCAGCTGTTAGACTGTTATACAGAGCCCCCAGCTGTTAGACTGTTATACAGTGCCCCAGCTGTTAGACTGTTATACAGAGCCCCCAGCTGTTAGACTGTTATACAGTGCCCCCAGCTGTTAGACTGTTATACAGAGCCCCCAGCTGTTAGACTGTTATACAGAGCCCCCAGCTGTTAGACTGTTATACAGTGCCCCCGGCTGTTAGACTATTATACAGTGCCCCCGGCTGTTAGACTGTTATACAGTGCTCCAGCTGTTAGACTGTTATACAGTGCTCCAGCTGTTAGACTGTTATACAGAGCCCCCGGCTGTTAGACTGTTATACAGTGCCCCCGGCTGTTAGACTGTTATACAGTGCCCCAGCTGTTAGACTGTTATACAGTGCCCCCAGCTGTTAGACTGTTATACAGAATCCCCAGCTGTTAGACTGTTATACAGAGCCCCCAGCTGTTAGACTGTTATACAGTGCCCCCAGCTGTTAGACTGTTATACAGAGCCCCCAGTTGTTAGACTGTTATACAGAGCCCCCAGCTGTTAGACTGTTACACAGTGCCCCCATCTGTTAGACTGTTATACAGAGCCCCCAGCTGTTAGACTGTTATACAGAGCCCCCAGCTGTTAGACTGTTATACAGAGCCCCCAGCTGTTAGACTGTTATACAGAGCCCCCAGCTGTTAGACTGTTATACAGAGGCCCCAGCTGTTAGACTGTTATACAGAGCCCCCAGCTGTTAGACTGTTATACAGAGCCCCCAGCTGTTAGACTGTTATACAGTGCCCCAGCTGTTAGACTGTTATGCAGTGCCCCAGCTGTTAGACTGTTATACAGAGCCCCCAGCTGTTAGACTGTTATACAGAGCCCCCAGCTGTTAGACTGTTATACAGAGGCCCCAGCTGTTAGACTGTTATACAGAGCCCCCAGCTGTTAGACTGTAATACAGAGCCCCCAGCTGTTAGACTGTTATACAGTGCCCCCAGCTGTTAGACTGTTATACAGAGCCCCCAGCTGTTAGACTGTTATACAGTGCCCCCAGCTGTTAGACTGTTATACAGAGCCCCCAGCTGTTAGACTGTTATACAGAGGCCCCAGCTGTTAGACTGTTATACAGTGCCCCCAGCTGTTAGACTGTTATACAGAGCCCTCAGCTGTTAGACTGTTACACAGTGCCCCCATCTGTTAGACTGTTATACAGAGCCCCCAGCTGTTAGACTGTTATACAGAGCCCCCAGCTGTTAGACTGTTATACAGTGCCCCAGCTGTTAGACTGTTATGCAGTGCCCCAGCTGTTAGACTGTTATACAGAGCCCCCAGCTGTTAGACTGTTATGCAGTGCCCCCAGCTGTTAGACTGTTATACAGTGCTCCCAGCTGTTAGACTGTTATACAGTGCCCCCGGCTGTTAGACTGTTATACAGAGCCCCCAGCTGTTAGACTGTTATACAGAACCCCCAGCTGTTAGACTGTTATACAGAACTCCCAGCTGTTAGACTGTTATACAGTGCCCCCGGCTGTTAGACTGTTATACAGAGCCCCCAGCTGTTAGACTGTTATACAGTGCCCCCGGCTGTTAGACTGTTATACAGAGCCCCCAGCTGTTAGACTGTTATACAGAGCCCCCAGCTGTTAGACTGTTATACAGTGCTCCCAGCTGTTAGACTGTTATACAGTGCCCCCAGCTGTTAGACTGTTATACAGAGCCCCCAGCTGTTAGACTGTTATACAGAGCCCCCAGCTGTTAGACTGTTATACAGAGCCCCCAGCTGTTAGACTGTTATACAGAGCCCCCAGCTGTTAGACTGTTATACAGAGCCCCCAGCTGTTAGACTGTTATACAGAGCCCCCAGCTGTTAGACTGTTATACAGTGCCCCCAGCTGTTAGACTGTTATACAGTGCTCCCAGCTGTTAGACTGTTATACAGTGCCCCAGCTGTTAGACTGTTATACAGTGCTCCCAGCTGTTAGACTGTTATACAGTGCCCCCAGCTGTTAGACTGTTATGCAGTGCCCCAGCTGTTAGACTGTTATACAGTGCCCCCAGCTGTTAGACTGTTATACAGTGCTCCCAGCTGTTAGACTGTTATACAGTGCCCCAGCTGTTAGACTGTTATACAGTGCTCCCAGCTGTTAGACTGTTATACAGTGCTCCCAGCTGTTAGACTGTTATACAGTGCCCCCAGCTGTTAGACTGTTATGCAGTGCCCCAGCTGTTAGACTGTTATACAGTGCTCCCAGCTGTTAGACTGTTATACAGTGCCCCAGCTGTTAGAATGTTATACAGAGCCCCCAGCTGTTAGACTGTTATACAGTGCCCCCAGCTGTTAGACTGTTATACAGTGCCCCCGGCTGTTAGACTGTTATACAGAGCCCCCAGCTGTTAGACTGTTATACAGAACCCCCAGCTGTTAGACTGTTATACAGAGCCCCCAGCTGTTAGACTGTTATACAGAGCCCCCAGCTGTTAGACTGTTATACAGTGCTCCCAGCTGTTAGACTGTTATACAGTGCCCCCAGCTGTTAGACTGTTATACAGTGCTCCCAGCTGTTAGACTGTTATACAGTGCCCCAGCTGTTAGACTGTTATGCAGTGCCCCAGCTGTTAGACTGTTATACAGTGCCCCCAGCTGTTAGACTGTTATACAGTGCCCCCAGCTGTTAGAATGTTATACAGAGCCCCCAGCTGTTAGACTGTTATACAGTGCCCCCAGCTGTTAGACTGTTATACAGTGCCCCCGGCTGTTAGACTGTTATACAGAGCCCCCAGCTGTTAGACTGTTATACAGAACCCCCAGCTGTTAGACTGTTATACAGAGCCCCCAGCTGTTAGACTGTTATACAGAGCCCCCAGCTGTTAGACTGTTATACAGTGCTCCCAGCTGTTAGACTGTTATACAGTGCCCCCAGCTGTTAGACTGTTATACAGTGCTCCCAGCTGTTAGACTGTTATACAGTGCCCCAGCTGTTAGACTGTTATGCAGTGCCCCAGCTGTTAGACTGTTATACAGTGCCCCCAGCTGTTAGACTGTTATACAGTGCCCCCAGCTGTTAGAATGTTATACAGAGCCCCCAGCTGTTAGACTGTTATACAGTGCCCCCAGCTGTTAGACTGTTATACAGTGCTCCCAGCTGTTAGACTGTTATACAGTGCTCCCAGCTGTTAGACTGTTATACAGTGCTCCCAGCTGTTAGACTGTTATACAGAGCCCCCAGCTGTTAGACTGTTATACAGTGCTCCCAGCTGTTAGACTGTTATACAGTGCTCCCAGCTGTTAGACTGTTATACAGTGCTCCCAGCTGTTAGACTGTTATACAGAGCCCCCAGCTGTTAGACTGTTATACAGTGCCCCCGGCTGTTAGACTGTTATACAGTGCCCCCAGCTGTTAGACTGTTATACAGAGCCCCCAGCTGTTAGACTGTTATACAGAGCCCCCAGCTGTTAGACTGTTATACAGTGCCCCCAGCTGTTAGACTGTTATACAGAGCCCCCAGCTGTTAGACTGTTATACAGTGCCCCCGGCTGTTAGACTGTTATACAGTGCCCCCAGCTGTTAGACTGTTATACAGTGCCCCCAGCTGTTAGAATGTTATACAGAGCCCCCAGCTGTTAGACTGTTATACAGTGCCCCAGCTGTCAGACTGATATACAGTGGCCCAGCTGTTAGACTGTTATACAGAGCCCCCAGCTGTTAGACTGTTATACAGTGCCCCAGCTGTCAGACTGATATACAGTGGCCCAGCTGTTAGACTGTTATACAGAGCCCCCAGCTGTTAGACTGTTATACAGTGCCCCAGCTGTTAGACTGTTATACAGCGCCCCAGCAATGAGACTGTTATACAGTGCCCCCAGCTGTTAGACTGTTATACAGTGCCCCCAGCTGTTAGACTGTTATACAGAGCCCCCAGCTGTTAGACTGTTATACAGTGCTCCCAGCTGTTAGACTGTTATACAGTGCCCCAGCTGTTAGACTGTTATACAGTGCCCCCAGCTGTTAGACTGTTATACAGTGCTCCAGCTGTTAGACTGTTATACAGTGCCCCAGCTGTTAGACTGTTATACAGAGCCCCCAGCTGTTAGACTGTTATACAGTGCCCCAGCTGTTAGACTGTTATACAGAGCCCCCAGCTGTTAGACTGTTATACAGTGCCCCCAGCTGTTAGACTGTTATACAGAGCCCCCAGCTGTTAGACTGTTATACAGAGGCCCCAGCTGTTAGACTGTTATACAGAGCCCCCAGCTGTTAGACTGTTATACAGAGCCCCCAGCTGTTAGACAGTTATACAGTGCCCCAGCTGTTAGACTGTTATACAGTGCCCCAGCTGTTAGACTGTTATACAGAGCCCCAAGCTGTTAGACTGTTATACAGTGCCCCAGCTGTTAGACTGTTATGCAGTGCCCCAGCTGTTAGACTGTTATACAGAGCCCCCAGCTGTTAGACTGTTATACAGAGGCCCCAGCTGTTAGACTGTTATACAGAGCCCCCAGCTGTTAGACTGTTATACAGTGTCCCAGATATTAGACTGTTATACAGAGCCCCCAGCTGTTAGACTGTTATACAGTGCCCCAGCTGTTAGACTGTTATACAGAGCCCCCAGCTGTTAGACAGTTATACAGTGCCCCAGCTGTTAGACTGTTATACAGTGCCCCAAGCTGTTAGACTGTTATACAGTGCCCCAGCTGTTAGACTGTTATACAGTGCCCCAGCTGTTAGACTGTTATGCAGTGCCCCAGCTGTTAGACTGTTATACAGAGCCCCCAGCTGTTAGACTGTTATACAGAGGCCCCAGCTGTTAGACTGTTATACAGAGCCCCCAGCTGTTAGACTGTTATACAGTGTCCCAGATATTAGACTGTTATACAGAGCCCCCAGCTGTTAGACTGTTATACAGTGTCCCAGATATTAGACTGTTATACAGAGCCCCCAGCTGTTAGACTGTTATACAGAGCCCCCAGCTGTTAGACTGTTATACAGTGCCCCAGCTGTTAGACTGTTATACAGTGCCCCAGCTGTTAGACTGTTATACAGAGCCCCCAGCTGTTAGACTGTTATACAGTGTCCCAGATATTAGACTGTTATACAGAGCCCCCAGCTGTTAGACTGTTATACAGAGCCCCCAGCTGTTAGACTGTTATACAGTGCCCCAGCTGTTAGACTGTTATACAGTGCCCCAGCTGTTAGACTGTTATACAGAGCCCCTAGCTGTTAGACTGTTATACAGTGCCCCAGCTGTTAGACTGTTATACAGTGCCCCAGCTGTTAGACTGTTATACAGTGCCCCAGCTGTTAGACTGTTATGCAGTGCCCCAGCTGTTAGACTGTTATACAGAGCCCCCAGCTGTTAGACTGTTATACAGTTCCCCCGGCTGTTAGACTGTTATACAGAGCCCCCAGCTGTTAGACTGTTATACAGTGCCCCAGCTGTTAGACTGTTATGCAGTGCCCCAGCTGTTAGACTGTTATACAGTGCCCCAGCTGTTAGACTGTTATACAGAGCCCCCAGCTGTTAGACTGTTATACAGTGCCCCAGCTGTTAGACTATTATACAGTGCCCCAGCTGTTAGAGTGTTATACAGAGCCCCCAGCTGTTAGACTGTTATACAGTGCCCCCAGCTGTTAGAGTGTTATACAGAGCTCCCAGCTGTTAGACTGTTATGCAGTGCCCCAGCTGTTAGACTGTTATACAGAGCCCCCAGCTGTTAGACTGTTATACAGTGCCCCCAGCTGTTAGAGTGTTATACAGAGCCCCCAGCTGTTAGACTGTTATACAGAGCCCCCAGCTGTTAGACTGTTATACAGTGCCCCAGCTGTTAGAATGTTATACAGTGCCCCCGGCTGTTAGACTATTATACAGTGCCCCCAGCTGTTAGACTGTTATACAGTGCCCCCGGCTGTTAGACTATTATACAGTGCCCCCAGCTGTTAGAATGTTATACAGAGCCCCCAGCTGTTAGACTGTTATACAGTGCCCCAGCTGTCAGACTGATATACAGTGGCCCAGCTGTTAGACTGTTATACAGAGCCCCCAGCTGTTAGACTGTTATACAGTGCCCCCAGCTGTTAGACTGTTATACAGAGCCCCCAGCTGTTAGACTGTTATACAGTGCCCCCGGCTGTTAGACTGTTATACAGTGCCCCCGGCTGTTAGACTGTTATACAGAGCCCCCAGCTGTTAGACTGTTATACAGTGCCCCCGGCTGTTAGACTGTTATACAGTGCCCCCGGCTGTTAGACTATTATACAGTGCCCCCGGCTGTTAGACTGTTATACAGTGCCCCCAGCTGTTAGAATGTTATACAGAGCCCCCAGCTGTTAGACTGTTATACAGTGCCCGAGCTGTCAGACTGATATACAGTGGCCCAGCTGTTAGACTGTTATACAGAGCCCCCAGCTGTTAGACTGTTATACAGTGCCCCCAGCTGTTAGACTGTTATACAGTGCCCCCAGCTGTTAGACTGTTATACAGAGCCCCCAGCTGTTAGACTGTTATACAGTGCCCCCGGCTGTTAGACTATTATACAGTGCCCCCGGCTGTTAGACTGTTATACAGTGCCCCCAGCTGTTAGAATGTTATACAGAGCCCCCAGCTGTTAGACTGTTATACAGTGCCCGAGCTGTCAGACTGATATACAGTGGCCCAGCTGTTAGACTGTTATACAGAGCCCCCAGCTGTTAGACTGTTATACAGTGCCCCCAGCTGTTAGACTGTTATACAGTGTCCCAGCTGTTAGACTGTTATACAGAGCCCCCAGCTGTTAGACTGTTATACAGAGCCCCCAGCTGTTAGACTGTTATACAGAGCCCCCAGCTGTTAGACTGTTATACAGTGCCCCCAGCTGTTAGACTGTTATACAGTGCCCCAGCTGTTAGACTGTTATGCAGTGCCCCAGCTGTTAGACTGTTATACAGTGCCCCCAGCTGTTAGACTGTTATACAGAGCCCCCAGCTGTTAGACTGTTATACAGAGCCCCCAGCTGTTAGACTGTTATACAGAGCCCCCAGCTGTTAGACTGTTATACAGAGCCCCCAGCTGTTAGACTGTTATACAGAGCCCCCAGCTGTTAGACTGTTATACAGAGCCCCCAGCTGTTAGACTGTTATACAGAGCCCCCAGCTGTTAGAATGTTATACAGAGCCCCCAGCTGTTAGACTGTTATACAGTGCCCCAGCTGTTAGACTGTTATACAGAGCCCCCAGCTGTTAGACTGTTATACAGTGCCCCCAGCTGTCAGACTGATATACAGTGGCCCAGCTGTTAGACTGTTATACAGAGCCCCCAGCTGTTAGACTGTTATACAGTGCCCCAGCTGTCAGACTGATATACAGTGGCCCAGCTGTTAGACTGTTATACAGTGCCCTAGCTGTTAGACTGTTATACAGTGCCCCAGCTGTTAGACTGTTATACAGCGCCCCAGCAATTAGACTGTTATACAGTGCCCCCAGCTGTTAGACTGTTATACAGTGCCCCCGGCTGTTAGATTGTTATACAGTGCCCCAGCAATGAGACTGTTATACAGTGCCCCCAGCTGTTAGACTGTTATACAGAGCCCCCAGCTGTTAGACTGTTATACAGTGCCCCCGGCTGTTAGACTGTTATACAGTGCCCCAGCTGTTAGACTGTTATACAGTGCCCCAGCTGTTAGACTGTTATACAGTGCCCTCAGCTATTAGACTGTTATAAAGTGCCCCCGGCTGTTAGACTGTTATACAGTGCCCCCAGCTGTTAGACTGTTATACAGTGCCCCAGCTGTTAGACTGTTATACAGTGTCCCCAGCTATTAGACTGTTATACAGTGCCCTCAGCTGTTAGACTGTTATACAGTGCCCCCAGCTGTTAGACTGTTATACAGTGCCCCCGGCTGTTAGACTGTTATACAGTGCCCCAGCTGTTAGACTGTTATACAGTGCCCCAGCTGTTAGACTGTTATACAGTGCCCTCAGCTATTAGACTGTTATAAAGTGCCCCCGGCTGTTGGACTGTTATACAGTGCCCCCAGCTGTTAGACTGTTATACAGTGCCCCCAGCTGTTAGACTATTATATATACAGTGCCCCAGCTGTTAGACTGTTATACAGTGTCCCCAGCTATTAGACTGTTATACAGTGCCCTCAGCTGTTAGACTGTTATACAGTGCCCCCAGCTGTTAGACTGTTATACAGTGCCCCCGGCTGTTAGACTGTTATACAGTGCCCCCGGCTGTTAGACTATTATATATACAGTGCCCCAGCTGTTAGACTGTTATACAGTGCCCCAGCTGTTAGACCTTTATACAGTGCCCTTAGCTGTTAGACAGTTATACAGTGCCCTCAGCTGTTAGACTGTTATACAGTGTCCCTGCTATTAGACTGTTATACAGCACCCCAGCTGTAAGACTGTTATACAGTGTCCCTGCTATTAGACTGTTATACAGCACCCCAGCTGTTAGACCGTTATACAGTGTCCCTGCTATTAGACTGTTATACAGAGCCCCCAGCTGTTAGACTGTTATACAGAGCCCCCAGCTGTTAGACTGTTATACAGTGCCCGCAGCTGTTAGACTGTTATACAGAGCCCCCAGCTGTTAGACTGTTATACAGAACCCCCAGCTGTTAGACTGTTATACAGTGCCCCCAGCTGTTAGACTGTTATACAGTGCCCCAGCTGTTAGACTGTTATACAGTGCCCCCAGCTGTTAGAATGTTATACAGTGCCCCCAGCTGTTAGACTGTTATACAGTGCCCCAGCTGTTAGACTGTTATACAGAACCCCCAGCTGTTAGACTGTTATACAGTGCCCCCAGCTGTTAGACTGTTATACAGTGCCCCAGCTGTTAGACTGTTATACAGTGCCCCCAGCTGTTAGAATGTTATACAGTGCCCCAGCTGTTAGACTGTTATACAGAACCCCCAGCTGTTAGACAGTTATACAGTGCCCCCAGCTGTTAGACTGTTATACAGTGCCCCCGGCTGTTAGACTGTTATACAGAGCCCCCAGCTGTTAGACTGTTATACAGTGCCCCCAGCTGTTAGAATGTTATACAGTGCCCCCAGCTGTTAGACTGTTATACAGTGCCCGCAGCTGTTAGACTGTTATACAGAGCCCCCAGCTGTTAGACTGTTATACAGAACCCCCAGCTGTTAGACTGTTATACAGTGCCCCCAGCTGTTAGACTGTTATACAGTGCCCCAGCTGTTAGACTGTTATACAGTGCCCCCAGCTGTTAGAATGTTATACAGTGCCCCCAGCTGTTAGACTGTTATACAGTGCCCCAGCTGTTAGACTGTTATACAGTGCCCCCGGCTGTTAGACTGTTATACAGTGCCCCAGCTGTTAGACTGTTATACAGTGCCCCCAGCTGTTAGAATGTTATACAGTGCCCCCAGCTGTTAGACTGTTATACAGTGCCCCAGCTGTTAGACTGTTATACAGCGCCCCAGCAATGAGACTGTTATACAGTGCCCCCAGCTGTTAGACTGTTATACAGTGCCCCCGGCTGTTAGATTGTTATACAGTGCCCCAGCTGTTAGACTGTTATACAGTGCCCCCAGCTGTTAGACTGTTATACAGTGCCCCCGGCTGTTAGACTGTTATACAGTGCCCCCAGCTGCTAGACTGTTATACAGTGCCCTCAGCTGTTAGACTGTTATACAGTGCCCCCAGCTGTTAGACTGTTATACAGTGCCCCAGCTGTTAGACTGTTATACAGTGCCCCCGGCTGTTAGACTGTTATACAGTGCCCCAGCTGTTAGACTGTTATACAGTGCCCCCAGCTGTTAGACTGTTATACAGTGCCCCCAGCTGTTAGACTGTTATACAGTGCCCCAGCTGTTAGACTGTTATACAGTGCCCCCGGCTGTTAGACTGTTATACAGTGCCCCAGCTGTTAGACTGTTATACAGTGCCCCCAGCTGCTAGACTGTTATACAGTGCCCCCGGCTGTTAGACTGTTATACAGCGCCCCAGCTGTTAGACTGTTATACAGTACCCCCAGCTGTTAGACTGTTATACAGTGTCCCCAGCTATTAGACTGTTATACAGTGCCCTCAGCTGTTAGACTGTTATACAGAGCCCCCAGCTGTTAGACAGTTATACAGTGCCCTCAGCTGTTAGACTGTTATACAGTGTCCTCAGCTATTAGACTGTTATATATACAGTACTCCAGCTGTTAGACTGTTATACAGTGTCCTCAGCTGTTAGACTATTATATATACAGTGCCCCAGCTGTTAGACTGTTATACAGTATCCCAGCTGTTAGACTGTTATACAGTGTCCCAGCTATTAGACTATTATATATACAGTGCCCCAGCTGTTAGACTGTTATACAGTGTCCCAGCTATTAGACTGTAATACAGCGCCCTCGGCTGTTAGACTGTTATACAGTGCCCCCAGCTGTTAGACTGTTATACAGTGCCCCAGATATTAGACTGTTATACAGTGCCCCCGGCTGTTAGACTGTTATACAGTGCCCCAGCTGTTAGACTGTTATGCAGTGCCCCAGCTGTTAGACTGTTATACAGAGCCCCCAGCTGTTAGACTGTTATACAGTGCCCCCAGCTGTTAGACTGTTATACAGTGCCCTCAGCTGTTAGACTGTTATACAGCGCCCCAGCTGTTAGACTTTTATACAGTGCCCTCAGCTGTTAGACAGTTATACAGAGCCCCCAGCTGTTAGACTGTTATACAGTGTCCCTGCTATTAGACTGTTATACAGCACCCCAGCTGTAAGAATGTTATACAGTGTCCCTGCTATTAGACTATTATATATACAGTGCCCCAGCTGTTAGACTGTTAAACAGTGCCCCAGCTGTTAGACTATTATATATACAGTGCCCCAGCTGTTAGACTGTTATACAGTGTCCCAGCTATTAGACTGTAATACAGCGCCCTCGGCTGTTAGACTGTTATACAGTGCCCCAGCTATTAGACTGTTATACAGTGCCCCAGCAATTAGACTGTTATACAGTGCCCCAGATATTAGACTGTTATACAGCGCCCCAGCAATTAGACTGTTATACAGTGCCCCAGATATTAGACTGTTAAACAGCGCCCCAGCAATTAGACTGTTATACAGTGCCCCAGATATTAGACTGTTATACAGTGCCCCCGGCTGTTAGACTGTTTTACAGTGTCCCAGATATTAGACTGTTATACAGTGCCCCAGATATTAGACTGATATACAGTGCCCCCAGCTGTTAGACTGTTATACAGTGCCCCAGATATTAGACTGATATACAGTGCCCCCGGCTGTTAGACTGTTATACAGCGCCCCAGCTGTTAGACTGTTATACAGTGCCCTAGCAATTAGACTATTATACAGTGTCCTCAGCTGTTAGACTGTTATACAGTGCCCCAGATATTAGACTGATATACAGTGCCCCCGGCTGTTAGACTGTTATACAGCGCCCTAGCAATTAGACTATTATACAGTGCCCTCAGCTGTTAGACTGTTATACAGTGCCCCAGATATTAGACTGATATACAGTGCCCCCGGCTGTTAGACTGTTATACAGCGCCCCAGATATTAGACTGTTATACAGTGCCCTAGCAATTAGACTGTTATACAGCGCCCCAGCTGTTAGACTGTTATACAGTGCCCTAGCAATTAGACTATTATACAGTGCCCTCAGCTGTTAGACTGTTATACAGTGCCCTAGCAATTAGACTGTTATACAGTGCCCCCAGCTGTTAGACTGTTATACAGCGCCCCAGCAATTAGATTGTTATACAGTGCCCCCGGCTGTTAGACTATTATACAGTGCCCTCAGCTGTTAGACTGTTATACAGTGCCCTCAGCTTTTAGACTGTTATACAGTGCCCCCGGCTGTTAGACTATTATACAGTGCCCCCAGCTGTTAGACTGTTATACAGTGCCCTCAGCTTTTAGACTGTTATACAGTGCCCCCAGCTGTTAGACTATTATACAGTGCCCTCAGCTGTTAGACTGTTATACAGTGCCCTCAGCTTTTAGACTGTTATACAGAGCCCCCAGCTGTTAGACTGTTATACAGTGCCCTCAGCTGTTAGACTGTTATACAGTGCCCCCAGCTGTTAGACTGTTATACAGCGCCCCAGATATTAGTCTGTTATACAGTGCCCCAAGCTGTTAGACTGTTATACAGTGCCCTAGCAATTAGACTGTTATACAGTGCCCCCAGCTGTTAGACTGTTATACAGCGCCCCAGCAATTAGATTGTTATACAGTGCCCCCGGCTGTTAGACTATTATACAGTACCCTCAGCTGTTAGACTGTTATACAGTGCCCTCAGCTTTTAGACTGTTATACAGTGCCCCCGGCTGTTAGACTATTATACAGTGCCCCCAGCTGTTAGACTGTTATACAGTGCCCTCAGCTGTTAGACTGTTATACAGTGCCCCAGGCTATTAGACTGTTATACAGTGTCCTCAGCTTTTAGACTGTTATACAGTGCCCCCGGCTGTTAGATTATTGTACAATGCCCTCAGCTGTTAGACTGTTGTACGGTGCCCTTAGCTGTTAGACTGTTATACAGTGCCCCAGCTGTTAGACTGTTATACAGTGCCCCCAACTGTTAGAATGTTATACAGTGCCCCAGCAATTAGATTGTTATACAGTGCCCTCAGCTGTTAGACTGTTATACTGTGCCCCAGCAATTAGACTGTTATACAGTGCCCCAGCAATTAGACTGTTATACAGTGCCCTCAGCTGTTAGACTGTTATACTGTGCCCCAGCAATTAGACTGTTATACAGTGCCCCAGCAATTAGACTGTTATACAGTGCCCTCAGCTGTTAGACTGTTATACTGTGCCCCAGCAATTAGACTGTTATACAGTGCCCCAGCTGCTAGACTGTTATACAGTGCCCCAGCAATTAGACTGTTATACAGTGCCCTCAGCTGTTAGACTGTTATACAGTGCCCCAGCAATTAGACTGTTATACAGTGCCCCAGCAATTAGACTGTTATGCAGTTCCCCAGCTGTTAGACTGTTGTACAGTGCCCCAGCTGTTAGACTGTTATACAGTGCCCCAGCAATTAGACTGTTATACAGTGCCCTAGCAATTAGACTGTTATGCAGTGCCCCAGCTGTTAGACTGTTATACAATGCCCCAGCAATTAGACTGTTATACAGTGCCCTCAGCTGTTAGACTGTTATACAGTGCCCTAGCAATTAGACTGTTATACAGTGCCCCAGCAATTAGACTGTTATGCAGTGCCCCAGCTGTTAGACTGTTATACAGTGCCCTAGCAATTAGACTGTTATACAGAGCCCTAGCAATTAGACTGTTATACAGTGCCCCAGCAATTAGACTGTTCTGCAGTGCCCCAGCTGTTAGACTGTTATACAGTGCCCTAGCAATTAGACTGTTATACTGTGCCCCAGCAATTAGACTGTTATTCAATGCCCCAGCTGTTAGACTGTTATACAGTGCCCTCAGCTGTTAGACTGTTATACAGTGCCCTCAGCTGTTAGACTGTTATACAGTGCCCTAGCAATTAGACTGTTATACAGAGCCCCAGCAATTAGACTGTTATACTGTGCCCCAGCAATTAGTCTGTTATACAGTGCCCCCAGATATTAGACTGTTATACAGTGCCCCAGCAATTAGACTGTTATACTGTGCCCCAGCAATTAGACTGTTATTCAATGCCCCAGCTGTTAGACTGTTATACAGTGCCCTCAGCTGTTAGACTGTTATACAGTGCCCCAGCAATTAGACTGTTATACAGAGCCCCAGCAATTAGACGGTTATACAGTGCCCCCAACTGTTAGACTGTTATACAGTGCCCTAAGCTGTTAGACTGTTATACAGTGCCCCAGCAATTAGACTGTTATACAGTGCCCTAGCAATTAGACTGTTATACAGAGCCCCAGCAATTAGACGGTTATACTGTGCCCCAGCAATTAGACTGTTATACAGTGCCCCAGCAATTAGACTGTTCTGCAGTGCCCCAGCTGTTAGACTGTTATACAGTGCCCTAGCAATTAGACTGTTATACTGTGCCCCAGCAATTAGACTGTTATTCAATGCCCCAGCTGTTAGACTGTTATACAGTGCCCTCAGCTGTTAGACTGTTATACAGTGCCCTCAGCTGTTAGACTGTTATACAGTGCCCTAGCAATTAGACTGTTATACAGAGCCCCAGCAATTAGACTGTTATACAGTGCCCCCAGATATTAGACTGTTATACAGTGCCCTCGGCTGTTAGACTGTTATACAGTGCCCCAGCAATTAGACTGTTATTCAATGCCCCAGCTGTTAGACTGTTATACAGTGCCCTCAGCTGTTAGACTGTTATACAGTGCCCCAGCAATTAGACTGTTATACTGTGCCCCAGCAATTAGACTGTTATACAGTGCCCCCAGATATTAGACTGTTATACAGTGCCCCAGCAATTAGACTGTTATACTGTGCCCCAGCAATTAGACTGTTATTCAATGCCCCAGCTGTTAGACTGTTATACAGTGCCCTCAGCTGTTAGACTGTTATACAGTGCCCCAGCAATTAGACTGTTATACAGAGCCCCAGCAATTAGACGGTTATACAGTGCCCCCAACTGTTAGACTGTTATACAGTGCCCTAAGCTGTTAGACTGTTATACAGTGCCCTAGCAATTAGACTGTTATACAGAGCCCCAGCAATTAGACGGTTATACTGTGCCCCAGCAATTAGACTGTTATACAGTGCCCTCAGCTGTTAGACTGTTATACAGTGCCCTAGCAATTAGACTGTTATACAGAGCCCCAGCAATTAGACTGTTATACAGTGCCCCAGCAATTAGACTGTTATGCAGTGCCCCAGCAATTAGACTGTTATACGGTGCCCTCAGCAATTAGACTGTTATACGGTGCCCTCAGCAATTAGACTGTTATACAGTGCCCCAGCAATTAGACTGTTATACAGTGTCCCAGCTGTTAGACTGTTATACAATGCCCCTGCAGTTAGACTGTTATACAGTGCCCCAGCAATTAGACTGTTATACAGTGTCCCAGCTGTTAGACTGTTATACAGTGCCCCCAACTGTTAGACTGTTATACAGTGCCCCAGCAATTAGACTGTTATACAGTGTCCCAGCTGTTAGACTGTTATACAGTGCCCCAGATATTAGAATGTTATACAGTGCCCCAGCAATTAGACTGTTATACAGTGCCCCCAACTGTTAGACTGTTATACAGTGCCCCAGCAATTAGACTGTTATACAGTGCCCCAGCTGTTAGACTGTTATACAGTGCCCCAGCTATTAGACTGTTATACAGTGTCCCAGCTGTTAGACTGTTATACAGTGCCCCAGCAATTAGACTGTTATACAGTGCCCCCAGCTGTTAGACTGTTATAGAGTGCCCCAGCTATTAGACTGTTATACAGTGCCCCCAACTGTTAGACTGTTATACAGTGCCCCAGCAATTAGACTGTTATACAGTGCCCCCAACTGTTAGACTGTTATACAGTGCCCCAGCAATTAGACTGTTATACAGTGTCCCAACAATTAGACTGTTATACAGTTCCCTCGGCTGTTAGACTGTTATACAGTGCCCCAGCAATTAGACTGTTATACAGTGCCCTCGGCTGTTAGACTGTTATACAATGTCTCATCTGTTAGATTGTTAGATAGTATCCCAACTGTTAGACAGTTATACAGTGTCCCAGGTATTTGACTGTTATGCAGTGCCCCAGTTGTTAGACAGTCATACAGTTTCCCAGCTATTACACTCTTATACAGTGCCCCCAGCTATTAGACTGTTAGACAGTTGCTCAGCTATTCGGTTGTTATACAGTTTCCCAGCTATTAGACAATTATACAGCACATCAGCTGTTTATATGACTATTTTACAGTGTCCCAGGTATTTGACTGTTATGCAATGCCCCAGCTGTTAGACTGTTATACAGTGTCCCAGCTGGTAGGATGTCATACAGTGTCCCCGGCTGTTAGACTGTTATACAGTACCCCTGCTATCAGACTGTTATACGGTGCCCTTAGCTGTTAGACTGTTATACAGTACCCCTGTATTCAGACTGGTATACAGTGCCCCTGGCTGGTAGACTGTTATACAGTTCCTCCAGATATTAGATAGCTATACAGTATCTCAGCTATCAGACTGTTATACAGTGCCACCAGCTGTTAGACTGTTATACAGTGTCCCAGCTGTTAGACAGTTATACACTGCCCTTGTAATCAGTTATACAGTGCCCCCGGCTGTTAGACTGTTATACAGTGTCCCAGCTGTTAGACTGCCATACAGTGTCCTAGCTATTAGACAATTATACAATGCCCCAGCTATTAGACTGTTATACAGTGTCCCAGCTATCAGACTGTTATACAGTGCCCCAGCAATTAGACTGTTATACAGTGCCCCCAGCTGTTAGACTGTTAAACAGTGCCCCAGCAATTAGACTGTTATACAGTGCCCCAGCTGTTAGACTGTTATACAGTGCCCCCGGCTGTTAGACTGTTATACAGAGCCCCCAGCTGTTAGACTGTTATACAGTGCCCCCAGCTGTTAGACTGTTATACAGTGCCCTCAGCTGTTAGACTGTTATACAGTGCCCCCGGCTGTTAGACTATTATACAGAGCCCCCAGCTGTTAGACTGTTATACAGTGCCCCCGGCTGTTAGACTATTATACAGTGCCCCCGGCTGTTAGACTGTTATACAGTGCCCTCAGCTGTTAGACTGTTATACAGTGCCCCCAGCTGTTAGACTGTTATACAGTGCCCCCGGCTGTTAGACTATTATACAGTGCCCCCGGCTGTTAGACTATTATACAGTGTCCTCAGCTGTTAGACTGTTATACAGTGCCCCCGGCTGTTAGACTATTATACAGTGCCCCCAGCTGTTAGACTGTTATACAGTGCCCCCGGCTGTTAGACTGTTATACAGTGCCCCCGGCTGTTAGACTATTATACAGTGCCCCCGGCTGTTAGACTATTATACAGTGTCCTCAGCTTTTAGACTGTTATACAGTGCCCTCAGCTATTAGACTGTTATACAGAGCCCCCGGCTGTTAGATTATTGTACAATGCCCTCAGCTGTTAGACTGTTGTACGGTGCCCTTAGCTGTTAGACTGTTATACAGTGCCCCTGTATTCAGACTGGTATACAGTGCCCCCAACTGTTAGAATGTTATACAGTGCCCCAGCTATTAGACTGTTATACAGTGCCCCCCGGCTGTTAGATTATTGTACAATGCCCTCAGCTGTTAGACTGTTGTACGGTGCCCTTAGCTGTTAGACTGTTATACAGTGCCCCTGTATTCAGACTGGTATACAGTGCCCCCAACTGTTAGAATGTTATACAGTGCCCCAGCTATTAGACTGTTATACAGTGCCCCAGCAATTAGATTGTTATACAATGCCCCAGCAATTAGACTGTTATACAGTGCCCCCAGCTGTTAGACTGTTATACTGTGCCCTAGCAATTAGACTGTTATACCGTGCCCCAGCAATTAGACTGTTATACAGTGCCCTCAGCTGTTAGACTGTTATACTGTGCCCTCAGCTGTTAGACTGTTATACTGTGCCCCAGCAATTAGACTGTTATACAGTGCCCTAGCAATTAGACTGTTATACAGTGCCCCAGCAATTAGACTGTTATACAGTGCCCTAGCAATTAGACTGTTATACGGTGCCCTAGCAATTAGACTGTTATACAGTGCCCCCGGCTGTTAGACTGTTATACAGTGCCCCAGCAATTAGACTGTTATACAGTGCCCTAGCAATTAGACTGTTATACAGTGCCCCCGGCTGTTAGACTGTTATACAGTGCCCCAGCAATTAGACTGTTATACAGTGCCCCCAACTGTTAGAATGTTATACAGTGCCCCAGCAATTAGACTGTTATACAGTGCCCCAGCAATTAGACTGTTATACAGTGTCCCAGCTGTTAGACTGTTATACAGTGCCCCAGCAATTAGACTGTTATACAGTGCCCCAGCAATTAGACTGTTATACAGTGTCCCAGCTGTTAGAATGTTATACAGTGCCCCAGCAATTAGACTGTTATACAGTGCCCCCAACTGTTAGACTGTTATACAGTGCCCCAGCTATTAGACTGTTATACAGTGCCCCAGCAATTAGACTGTTATACAGTGCCCCCAACTGTTAGACTGTTATACAGTGCCCCAGCAATTAGACTGTTATACACTGTCCCAGCAATTAGACTGTTATACAGTGCCCTCGGCTGTTAGACTGTTATACAGTGCCCCAGCAATTAGACTGTTATACAGTGCCCTCGGCTGTTAGACTGTTATACAATGTCTCATCTGTTAGATTGTTAGATAGTATCCCAACTCTTAGACAGTTATACAGTGTCCCAGGTATTTGACTGTTATGCAGTGCCCCAGTTGTTAGACAGTCATACAGTTTCCCAGCTATTACACTCTTATACAGTGCCCCCAGCTATTAGACTGTTAGACAGTTATACAGTGTCCCAGGTATTTGACAGTTATGCAGTGCCCCAGTTGTTAGACAGTCATACAGTTTCCCAGCTATTACACTCTTATACTGTATCCCAGCTATTAGACTGTTAGACAGTTGCTCAGCTATTCGGTTGTTATACAGTTTCCCAGCTATTAGACAATTATACAGCACATCAGCTGTTTATATGACTATTTTACAGTGTCCCAGGTATTTGACTGTTATGCAATGCCCCAGCTGTTAGACTGTTATACAGTGTCCCAGCTGGTAGGATGTCATACAGTGTCCCCGGCTGTTAGACTGTTATACAGTGCCCCTGCTATCAGACTGTTATACGGTGCCCTTAGCTGTTAGACTGTTATACAGTACCCCTGTATTCAGACTGGTATACAGTGCCCCTGGCTGGTAGACTGTTATACAGTTCCTCCAGATATTAGATAGCTATACAGTATCTCAGCTATCAGACTGTTATACAGTGCCACCAGCTGTTAGACTGTTATACAGTGTCCCAGCTGTTAGACAGTTATACACTGCCCTTGTAATCAGTTATACAGTGCCCCCGGCTGTTAGACTGTTATACAGTGTCCCAGCTGTTAGACTGTTATACAGTGTCCTAGCTATTAGACAATTATACAATGCCCCAGCTATTAGACTGTTATACAGTGTCCCAGCTATCAGACTGTTATACAGCGCCCCAGCAATTAGACTGTTATACAGTGCCCCCAGCTGTTAGACTGTTATACAGTGTCCCAGCAATTAGATTGTTATACAGTGCCCCCAGCTGTTAGACTATTATACAGTGCCCTCAGCTGTTAGATTGTTATACAGTGCCCCCGGCTGTTAGATTATTGTACAATGCCCTCAGCTGTTAGACTGTTATACAGTGCCCCAGCAATTAGATTGTTATACAGTGCCCCCAGCTGTTAGACTGTTATACAGTGCCCCCGGCTGTTAGATTATTGTACAATGCCCTCAGCTGTTAGACTGTTATATAGTGCCCCCAGCTGTTAGACTGTTATACAGTGCCCCCAGCAATTAGACTGTTATACAGTGCCCCCAGCTGTTAGACTGTTATACAGTGCCCCCGGCTGTTAGACTGTTATACAGTGCCCCAGCAATTAGATTGTTATACAGTGCCCCAGCTGTTAGACTGTTATACAGTGCCCCCGGCTGTTAGACTGTTATACAGTGCCCCAGCAATTAGATTGTTTTTCAGTGCCCCAGCTGTTAGACTGTTATACAGTGCCCCAGCTGTTAGACTGTTATACAGTGTCCCAGCAATTAGATTGTTATACAGTGCCCTCAGCTGTTAGATTGTTATACAGTGCCCCCGGCTGTTAGATTATTGTACAATGCCCTCAGCTGTTAGACTGTTATACAGTGCCCCCAGCTATTAGACTGTTATACAGTGCCCTCAGCTTTTAGACTGTTATACAGTGCCCCCGGCTGTTAGACTGTTATACAGTGCCCTCAGCTTTTAGACTGTTATACAGTCCCCCCGGCTGTTAGACTGTTATACAGTGCCCTCAGCTGTTAGACTGTTATACAGTGCCCTCAGCTGTTAGACTGTTATACAGTGCCCTCAGCTTTTAGACTGTTATACAGTGCCCCCGGCTGTTAGACTATTATACAGTGCCCCCGGCTGTTAGACTATTATACAGTGCCCCCAGCTGTTAGACTATTATACAGTGCCCTCAGCTGTTAGACTGTTATACAGTGCCCCCAGCTATTAGACTGTTATACAGTGCCCCCAGCTGTTAGACTGTTATACAGTGCCCCCGGCTGTTAGACTGTTATACAGTGCCCCCGGCTGTTAGACTATTATACAGTGCCCCCAGCTGTTAGACTGTTATACAGTGCCCCCAGCTGTTAGACTGTTATACAGTGCCCCAGCAATTAGACTGTTATACAGTGCCCCCAACTGTTAGAATGTTATACAGTGCCCCAGCAATTAGACTGTTATACAGTGCCCCAGCAATTAGACTGTTATACAGTGTCCCAGCTGTTAGACTGTTATACAGTGCCCCAGCAATTAGACTGTTATACAGTGCCCCAGCAATTAGACTGTTATACAGTGCCCCCAACTGTTAGACTGTTATACAGTGCCCCAGCAATTAGACTGTTATACAGTGCCCCAGCAATTAGACTGTTATACAGTGCCCCAGCTATTAGACTGTTATACAGTGCCCCAGCAATTAGACTGTTATACAGTGCCCCCAACTGTTAGACTGTTATACAGTGCCCCAGCAATTAGACTGTTATACACTGTCCCAGCAATTAGACTGTTATACAGTGCCCTCGGCTGTTAGACTGTTATACAGTGCCCCAGCAATTAGACTGTTATACAGTGCCCTCGGCTGTTAGACTGTTATACAATGTCTCATCTGTTAGATTGTTAGATAGTATCCCAACTGTTAGACAGTTATACAGTGTCCCAGGTATTTGACTGTTATGCAGTGCCCCAGTTGTTAGACAGTCATACAGTTTCCCAGCTATTACACTCTTATACTGTATCCCAGCTATTAGACTGTTAGACAGTTGCTCAGCTATTCGGTTGTTATACAGTTTCCCAGCTATTAGACAATTATACAGTACATCAGCTGTTTATATGACTATTTTACAGTGTCCCAGGTATTTGACTGTTATGCAATGCCCCAGCTGTTAGACTGTTATACAGTGTCCCAGCTGGTAGGATGTCATGCAGTGTCCCCGGCTGTTAGACTGTTATACAGTGCCCCTGCTATCAGACTGTTATACGGTGCCCTTAGCTGTTAGACTGTTATACAGTACCCCTGTATTCAGACTGGTATACAGTGCCCCTGGCTGGTAGACTGTTATACAGTTCCTCCAGATATTAGATAGCTATACAGTATCTCAGCTATCAGACTGTTATACAGTGCCACCAGCTGTTAGACTGTTATACAGTGTCCCAGCTGTTAGACAGTTATACACTGCCCTTGTAATCAGTTATACAGTGCCCCCGGCTGTTAGACTGTTATACAGTGTCCCAGCTGTTAGACTGTTATACAGTGTCCTAGCTATTAGACAATTATACAATGCCCCAGCTATTAGACTGTTATACAGTGTCCCAGCTATCAGACTGTTATACAGCGCCCCAGCAATTAGACTGTTATACAGTGCCCCCAGCTGTTAGACTGTTATACAGTGCCCCAGCAATTAGATTGTTATACAGTGCCCCAGCTGTTAGACTGTTATACAGTGCCCCCGGCTGTTAGACTGTTATACCGTGTCCCAGCAATTAGATTGTTATACAGTGCCCCCAGCTGTTAGACTGTTATACCGTGTCCCAGCAATTAGACTGTTATACAGTGCCCCCAGCTGTTAGACTGTTATACAGTGCCCCAGCAATTAGATTGTTATACAGTGCCCCCAGCTGTTAGACTGTTATACAGTGCCCCCGGCTGTTAGATTATTGTACAATGCCCTCAGCTGTTAGACTGTTATATAGTGCCCCCAGCTGTTAGACTGTTATACAGTGCCCCCAGCTATTAGACTGTTATACAGTGCCCCCGGCTATTAGACTGTTATACAGTGCCCTCAGCTTTTAGACTGTTATACAGTGCCCCCGGCTGTTAGATTATTGTACAATGCCCTCAGCTGTTAGACTGTTATACAGTGCCCCCAGCTATTAGACTGTTATACAGTGCCCCCAGCTATTAGACTGTTATACAGTGCCCTCAGCTTTTAGACTGTTATACAGTGACCCCGGCTGTTAGACTATTATACAGTGCCCCCAGCTGTTAGACTGTTATACAGTGCCCTCAGCTTTTAGACTGTTATACAGAGCCCCCAGCTGTTAGACTGTTATACAGTGCCCCCGGCTGTTAGACTATTATACAGTGCCCCCAGCTGTTAGACTGTTATACAGTGCCCCCAGCTGTTAGACTGTTATACAATGCCCCAGCTGTTAGACTGTTATACAGTGCCCCCGGCTGTTAGACTATTATACAGTGCCCCAGCAATTAGACTGTTAAACAGTGCCCCAACTGTTAGACTGTTATGCAGTGCCCCAGCAATTAGACTGTTATACAGTGCCCCCAACTGTTAGACTGTTATACAGTGCCCCAGCAATTAGACTGTTATACAGTGCCCCAGCAATTAGACTGTTATACAGTGCCCCAACTGTTAGACTGTTATACAGTGCCCCAGCAATTAGACTGTTATACAGTGCCCCCAACTGTTAGACTGTTATACAGTGCCCCAGCAATTAGACTGTTATACAGTGCCCCAGCAATTAGACTGTTATACAGTGCCCTCGGCTGTTAGACTGTTATACAGTGCCCCAGCAATTAGACTGTTATACAGTGCCCTCGGCTGTTAGACTGTTATACAATGTCTCATCTGTTAGATTGTTAGATAGTATCCCAACTCTTAGACAGTTATACAGTGTCCCAGGTATTTGACTGTTATGCAGTGCCCCAGTTGTTAGACAGTCATACAGTTTCCCAGCTATTACACTCTTATACTGTATCCCAGCTATTAGACTGTTAGACAGTTGCTCAGCTATTCGGTTGTTATACAGTTTCCCAGCTATTAGACAATTATACAGTACATCAGCTGTTTATATGACTATTTTACAGTGTCCCAGGTATTTGACTGTTATGCAATGCCCCGGCTGTTAGACTGTTATACAGTGTCCCAGCTGGTAGGATGTCATACAGTGTCCCCGGCTGTTAGACTGTTATACAGTGCCCCTGCTATCAGACTGTTATACGGTGCCCTTAGCTGTTAGACTGTTATACAGTACCCCTGTATTCAGACTGTTATACGGTGCCCTTAGCTGTTAGACTGTTATACAGTGCCCCTGCTATCAGACTGTTATACGGTGCCCTTAGCTGTTAGACTGTTATACAGTGCCCCTGCTATCAGACTGTTATACGGTGCCCTTAGCTGTTAGACTGTTATACAGTACCCCTGTATTCAGACTGGTATACAGTGCCCCTGGCTGGTAGACTGTTAATACAGTTCCTCCAGATATTAGATAGCTATACAGTATCTCAGCTATCAGACTGTTATACAGTGCCACCAGCTGTTAGACTGTTATGCAGTGTCCCAGCTGTTAGACAGTTATACACTGCCCTTGTAATCAGTTATACAGTGCCCCCGGCTGTTAGACTGTTATACAGTGCCCCTGCTATCAGACTGTTATACGGTGCCCTTAGCTGTTAGACTGTTATACAGTACCCCTGTATTCAGACTGTTATACGGTGCCCTTAGCTGTTAGACTGTTATACAGTGCCCCTGCTATCAGACTGTTATACGGTGCCCCTGGCTGGTAGACTGTTATACAGTACCCCTGCTATCAGACTGTTATATGGTGCCCTTAGCTGTTAGACTGTTATACAGTACCCCTGTATTCAGACTGGTATACAGTGCCCCTGGCTGGTAGACTGTTATACAGTTCCTCCAGATATTAGATAGCTATACAGTATCTCAGCTATCAGACTGTTATACAGTGCCACCAGCTGTTAGACTGTTATGCAGTGTCCCAGCTGTTGGACAGTTATACACTGCCCTTGTAATCAGTTATACAGTGGCCCCGGCTGTTAGACTGTTATACAGTGTCCTAGCTATTAGACAATTATACAATGCCCCAGCTATTAGACTGTTATACAGTGTCCCAGCTGTTAGACTGTTATACTGTGCCCCTGTAATCAGACTGTTATACAGTGTCCCTGCTATTAGACAATTATACAATGCCCCAGCTATTAGACTGTTATACAGTGTCCCAGCTATTAGACTGTTATACAGTGTCCCAGCTGTTAGACTGTTATACTGTGCCCCTGCTATCAGGCTGTTATACAGCGCCCCTGCTATTAGACTTGTGCAGTGTCCCAGCTGTTAGACGGTTATACAATGCCCCAGCTGTTAGTCTGTTATACAGTGCCCCAGCTATTCAACTGTTATATAGTGCCCCAGCTGTTAGACTGTTATAAAGTGTCTCAGATATTACATTGTTGCACACTGCCCCCAGATATTAAATAGTTATACAGTGTCTCAGCTATTAGACTGCTTTGCATTGCCCCAGCTGTTAGACTGTTATGCAGTGCTCCAGCTCTTAGATTGTGATACAGTTTCCCAGCTGTTAGACAGTTATACCGTGCATCAGCTGTTCCTTTGACTATTATACAGTGCCCCAGCTGTTAGACTGTTATACAGTGTCCTAGCTGTTAGACTGTTATACAGTGCCCCTGCTATCAGACTGTTATACAGTGCCCCTCGCTGTTAGACTATTATACAGTGCCCCTGCTATCAGACTGTTATACAGTGCCCCCAACTGTTAGACTGTTATACAGTGCCCCTGCTATCAGATTGTTATACAGTGTCCCTGCTATCAGACTGTTATACAGTGTCCCTGTTATTAGACTGTTCTAGAGTGACCCTGCTATCAGACTGTTATACAGTGTCCCCGGCTGTTAGACTGTTATACAGTGCCCTCGGCTGTTAGACTGTTATGCGTTTTCTCAGCTATTAGGTTGTTATACAGATTCCAAGCTGTTAGACTGTTACACCATGCATCAGCTGTTCGTTAGACTATTATACACTGTCCCAGCTGTTAGACTGTTATACAGTGCCCCAGCTGTTAGACTGTTATACAGTACCCCCAACTGTTAGAATGTTATACAGTGCCCCAGCTATTAGACTATTATACAGCGCCACTGCTATCAAACTGTTATACAGTGTCCCAAGGTGTTAGACTGTTATACAGTGCCCCTGCTATCAGACTGTTATATAGTGTCCCTGCTATTAGACTGTTATACAGTGTCCCAGCTATTATATTGTTATACAGAGCCCCCAGCTGTTAGACTGTTATACAGTGCCCCTCGCTGTTAGACTGTTATACAGTGCCCCTGCTATCAGATTGTTATACCGTTCCCCTATCTGTTAGACTGTTCTACAGTGCCCCTGCTATCAGACTGTTATATAGTGTCCGTGCTATTATACTGTTATACAATGCCCCAGCTATTACACTGTTATACACTGTCCCAGCTGCTAGACTGTCATACAGTGCCCCAGAAATTAGACTGTTATACAGTGCCCCAGCTATTAGACTGTTGGACAGTGTCCCAGATATTAGACTGTTATACAGTGCCCCAGCTGTTAGACTGTTATACAGTGCCCCCAGCTGTTAGACTGTTATACAGTGCCCCAGCTATTAGACTGTTAATACAGTGCCCCCCGGCTGTTAGACTGTTATACAATGTCTTATCTGTTAGACTGTTATACAGTGCCCCCAGCTATTAGACTCTTATACACTGTCCCAGCTGTTAGACTGTCATACAGTGCCCCAGCAATTAGACTGTTATACAGTGCCCCCAGCTGTTAGACTGTTATACAGTGCCCCAGCAATTAGACTGTTATACAGTGCCCCAGCAATTAGACTGTCATACAGTGCCCCAGCAATTAGACTGTTATACAGCGCCCCAGCAATTAGACTGTTATACAGTGCCCCCAGCTGTTAGACTGTTATACAGTGCCCCAGCTATTAGACTGTTATACAGCGCCCCAGCAATTAGACTGTTATACAGTGCCCCCAGCTGTTAGACTGTCATACAGTGCCCCAGCAATTAGACTGTTATACAGTGCCCCAGCAATTAGACTGTTATACAGTGCCCCCCGGCTGTTAGACTGTTATACAATGTCTCATCTGTTAGATTGTTAGACAGTGTGTCCCAACTGTTAGACAGTTATACAGTGTTCTAGGTATTTGACAGTTATATAGTGCCCCAGATGTTAGACTGTTATACAGTGCCCCAGCTATGAGACTGTTATACAGTGTCCCAGCTATTAGACAGTTATATAGTGCCCCAGATATTAGACTGTTATACAGTGCCCCAGCTATGAGACTGTTATACAGTGTCCCAGCTATTACACTCTTATACTGTATCCCAGCTATTAGACTGTTATACAGTTGCTCAGCTATTCGGTTGTTATACAGTTTCCCAGCTATTAGACAATTATACAGTACATCAGCTGTTTGTTTGACTATTTTACAGTGTCCCAGTTATTAGACTGTTATACAGTGCCCCAGCTGTTAGACCATTATACAGTGTCCCCGGCTGTTAGACTGTTATACAGTGCCCCAGCTATTAGACTGTTATACAGTGCCCCAGCTGTTAGACTGTTATACAGTGTCCTAGCTGTTAGACTGTTATACAGTGTCCTAGCTATTAGACTGTTATACAGTGTCCCAGCTGTTAGACTGTCATACAGTGTCCTAGCTATTAGACTGTTATACAGTGTCCCAGCTATTAGACAGTTATGTAGTGCCCCAGCTGTTAGACTGTTATACAGTGTCCTAGCTATTAGACTGTTATACAGTGTCCCAGCTATTCGACAGTTATATAGTGCCCCAGATGTTAGACTGTTATACAGTGCCCCAGCTATGAGACTGTTATACAGTGTCCCAGCTATTAGACAGTTATATAGTGCCCCAGCTGTTAGACTGTTATACAGTGCCCCAGCTATGAGACTGTTATACAGTGTCCCAGCTATTAGACAGTTATATAGTGCCCCAGCTATTAGACTGTTATACAGTGCCCCAGCTATGAGACTGTTATACAGTGTCCCAGCTATTAGACAGTTATATAGTGCCCCAGCTATTAGACTGTTATACAGTGTCCCAGCTATTAGACAGTTATATAGTGCCCCAGCTGTTAGACTGTTATACAGTGCCCCAGCTATGAGACTGTTATACAGTGTCCCAGCTATTAGACAGTTATATAGTGCCCCAGCTATTAGACTGTTATACAGTGCCCCAGCTATGAGACTGTTATACAGTGTCCCAGCTATTAGACAGTTATATAGTGCCCCAGATGTTAGACTGTTATACAGTGCCCCAGCTATGAGACTGTTATACAGTGTCCCAGCTATTAGACTGTTATACAGTGCCCCCTAGATATTAGACTGTTATACAATGTCCCAGCTATTAGACTCTTATGCAGTGTTCCAGTTGTTAGACTATTATACAGTGTCCCAGCTATTAGAATATTTTATAGTGTCCCCCAAATATTAGACTGTTATACAGTGTACAGGATATTAGAACGTTATGCAGTGCCCCAGATAGTAGCCTGTTATACAGTGTCCCAGTTATTAGTCTGTTATATAGCGCCCCAGCAATTAGACTGTTATACAGTGCCCCAGCTGTTAGACTGTTATACAGTGTCCCGGCTTTTAGAGTGTTCAAAATGCCCCCAGATATTAGCCTGTTATACAGTGTCCCAGTTATTAGACTGTTATACAGTGCCCCCCAGATATTAGACAGTTATACAGTACCCCCAGATATTAGACTGTTATACAGTGTCCCAGCTATTAGACTGTCGTATAACGCGCCAGCAATTAGACTGTTATACAGTGTCCCAGCTATTAGACTGTCGTATAACGCCCCAGCAATTAGACTGTTATACAGTGCCCCCCAGATATTAGACAGTTATGCAGTGCCCCAGCTGTTAGACTGTTATACAGTGTCCCAGCTGTTAGACTGTTATATAGTGGCCCAGATATTAGACTGTTATACAATGTCCCAGATATTAGACTGTTATACAATGTCCCAGCTATTAGACTGTTATACAGTGTCCCAGATATTAGAATGTTATGCAGTGCCCCAGCTATTAGACTGTTATATAGTGCCCCCCAGATATTACAGGATATTAGAACGTTATGCTGTGCCCCAGCTGTTAGACTGTTATACAGTGTCCCAGTTATTAAACTGTTATTCAATGTCCCAGCTGTTAGACTGTAATACAGTGTCTCAGCTGTTAGGCTGTTATACAGTGTACCAGATATTAGACTGTTATACAGTGTCTCAGATATTAGACTGTTATACAGTGTCCCAGTTATTAGACTGTTATACAGTGCCCCAGCTATTGGACTGTTATACAGTGTACAGGAATTAGAACGTTATGCAGTGCCCCAGACTGTTATACAGAGTCTCAGTGGTTAGACTGTTAGAAAGTGTCCCAGATATTACACTGTTTTACAGTGCCCCAGATGTTAGACTGTTATACAGTGTCCCAGATATTAAACTGTTATACAGTGCCCCAGCTATTAGACTGTTATATAGTGCCCCCCAGATATTACACTGTTAGGCAGTGCCCCAGCTGCTCGACTGTTATACAGTGCCTCAGCTGTTAGACTGTTATACAGTGTCCCAGCTATTAGACTGTTATACAGTGCCCCCTAGATATTAGACTGTTATACAATGTCCCAGCTATTAGACTCTTATGCAGTGTTCCAGTTGTTAGACTATTATACAGTGTCCCAGCTATTAGAATATTTTATAGTGTCCCCCAAATATTAGACTGTTATACAGTGTACAGGATATTAGAACGTTATGCTGTGCCCCAGCTGTTAGACTGTTATACAGTGTCCCAGTTATTAAACTGTTATTCAATGTCCCAGCTGTTAGACTGTTATACAGTGTCCCAGCTATTAGAGTGTTCAAAATGCCCCCAGATATTAGCCTGTTATAGAGTGTCCCATCTATTAGTCTGTTATATAGTGCCCACCAGATATTAGACAGTTATACAGTGCCCCAGTTATTAGACTGTTATACAGTGTCCCAGCTGTTAGACTGTTGTACAGTGTCCCAGCTATTAGAGTGTTCAAAATGCCCCCAGATATTAGCCTGTTATACAGTGTCCCAGTTATTAGTCTGTTATAGAGTCCCCCCCAGATATTAGGCTGTTATACAATGTCCCAGATAATAGACTGTTATATAGTGCCTGCAAATATTAGACTGTTATACAGTGTCCCAGCTGTTGGATTGTTATACAGCGCCCCAGTTATTCGACTGTTAAACATTACTTCAGCTGTTAGACTGTTATACAGTGTCCCAGCTATTAGAGTGTTCAAAATGCCCCCAGATATTAGCCTGTTATATAGTGTCCCAGCTATTAGTCTGTTATATAGTGCCCACCAAATATTAGACAGTTATACAGTGTCCCAGCTATTAGACTGTTATACAATGTCCCAGCTGTTAGACTGTTATACAGTGTCCCAGCTATTAGAGTGTTCAAAATGCCTCCAGATATTAGCCAGTTATATAGTGTCCCAGCTATTAGTCTGTTATATAGTGCCCACCAAATATTAGACAGTTATACAGTGTCCCAGCTATTAGCCTGTTATATAGCGCCCCAGCTATTAGACTGTTATACAGTGTCCCACCTATTAGAGTGTTCAAAATGCCCCCAGATATTAGCCTGTTATACAGTGTCCCAGTTGTTAGAATGTTATACAGTGTCTCAGCTGTTAGACTGTTATACAGTGTCCCAGATATTAGACTGTTATACAGTGTCCCAGATATTAGACTGTTATACAGTGTCCCAGTTATTCGACTGTTATACAGTGCATTAGCTGCTAGACTGTTATACAGTACCCCCAGGTATTAGACTTCCATACAGTGTCCCAGTTATTAAACTGTTATACAATATCCCAGCAATTAGACTGTTATACAGTGCCCCAGCTGCTAGACTGTTATACAGTGTCCCAGATATTAGACTGTTTTGCAGTGTCCCAGCTGCTAGACTGTGATACAGCACCCCAGTTATTCGACGTTATACAGTGCATTAGCTGCTAAATTGTTATACAGTACCCCCAGGTATTAGACTGTCATACAGTGTCCCAGTTATTAAACTGTTATACAGTGTCCCAGATATTAGACAGCCATATCGTGTCCCAGTTATTAAACTGTTATACAGTACCCCCAGGTATTAGACTGTCATACAGTGTCCCAGTTATTAAACTGTTATACAGTGTCCCAGATATTAGACAGCCATACAGTGTCCCAGTTATTAAACTGTTATACAATATCCCAGCAATTAGACTGATATACAGTGTCCCAGTTCTTAGACTGTTATATATTGCCCCAGTTAATAGACTGTTGTATATTGCCTCAGCTGTTAGACCGCCGTACGGTGCCCGCAGATATTAGACTGTTATGCAGTGTCCCAGATATTAGACTGTTATGCAGTGTCCCAGATATTAGACTGTTATACACTGCTCCCCAGATATTAGACTGTTATACAATGTCCCAGATATTAGACTGTTATGCAGTGTCCCAGATATTAGACTGTTATACAGTGTCCCGGATGTTAGACTGTGATACAGAGTCCCTGATATTAGACTGTTATATAATGCCCCCCAGCTGTTAGACTGTTATACAGTGTCTCAGGTATTAGACTGTTAAACCGTGTCCCAGATATTAGACTGTTATATAGTGCCCCAGCTGTTAGACTGTTATATAGTGCCCCAGCTGTTAGACTGTTAAACTGTACCCAGACATTAGACTGTTATAGTGTCTTCTAGGAGAAAGTGAGGACTGCAGATATTGGAGATCAGAGCTGAAAATGTGTTGCCAGATATTAGACTGTTATACAGTGTCCCAGCTGTTAGACTGTTATACAGTGTCTCAGCTATTAGACTGTTATACAGTGTCTCAGCTATTAGACTGTTATACAATGTCCCAGATATTAGACTGTTATACAGTGTCCCAGCTATTAGACTGTCATACAGTGTCCCAGATATTAGAGTGTTATACAGTGTCCCAGCTGTTAGACTGTTATACAGTGCCCCAGATGTTAGACTGTTATACAGTATCCCAGATATTACACTGTTATACAGTGTCTCAGCTCTTAGACTGTGATATATAGTGCCCCACCTGTTAGAATGTTATACAGTGTCCCAGTTGTTAGACTGTTATACAGTGTCCCCAGATATTAGACTGTTATACAGTGCCCCAGATGTTAGACTGTTATACAGTATCCCAGATATTACACTGTTATACAGTGTCTCAGCTCTTAGACTGTGATATATAGTGCCCCACCTGTTAGAATGTTATACAGTGCCCTAGTTGTTAGACTGTTATACAGTGTCTCAGCTATTAGACTGTTATACAATGTCCCAGATATTAGACTGTTATACAGTGTCCCAGCTATTAGACTGTCATACAGTGTCCCAGATATTAGACTGTTATACAGTGTCCCAGCTGTTAGACTGTTATACAGTGCCCCAGATGTTAGACTGTTATACAGTATCCCAGATATTACACTGTTATACAGTGCCCCAGCTGTTAGACTGTTATACAGTGCCCCACCTGTTAGAATGTTATACAGTGTCCCAGTTGTTAGACTGTTATACAGTGCCCCCAGATATTAGACTGTTATGCAGTGCCCCAGCTGTTACACTGTTATGCAGCGCCCCACCAATTAAACTGTTAAACAGTGCCCCAGTTGTTAGACTGTTATACAGTGTCCCCAAATATTAAACGGTTATACATTGCCCTCTGCTGTCAGACTGTTATACAGTGTCCCAGCTGTTAGAGTATTATACAGTGTCCCAGCTGTTAGACTGTTATACAGTGCTCCCCAGATATTAGACTGTTATACACTATCCCCCAGATATTAGACTGTTATAAAGTGCCCCCAGATTTTATACTGTTATACAAGGTCCCAGCTATTAGACTCTTATATAGCGCCCCAGCAATTAGACTGTTATGCAGTGTCCCAGCTGTTGGACTGTTATACAACACCCCAGTTATTCGACTGTTATACAGTGCCCCAGCTGTTAGACTGTTATACAGTGTCCCAGCTATTAGAGTGTAATACAATGTCCCAGCTGTTAGACTGTTATACAGTGTCCCAGCTATTAGAGTGTTCAAAATGCCCCCAGATATTAGCCAGTTATATAGTGTCCCAGCTATTAGTCTGTTATATAGTGCCCCCCAAATATTAGACTGTTATACAGTGTCCCAGCTGTTAGACTGTTATACAATGTCCCAGCTGTTAGACTGTTATACAGTGTCCCAGCTATTAGAGTGTTCAAAATGCCCCCAGATATTAGCCAGTTATATAGTGTCCCAGCTATTAGTCTGTTATATAGTGCCCCCCAAATATTAGACAGTTATACAGTGTCCCAGCTGTTAGACTGTCATACAGTGTTCCAGCTGTTAGACTGTTATACAGTGTCCCAGCAATTAGACTGTCATACAATGTCCCAGCTGTTAGACTGTTATACAGTGTTACAGCAATTAGACTGTTATACAATGTCCCAGCTATTAGACTGTTATACAGTGTCCCGGCTATTAGAGTGTTCAAAATGCCCCCAGATATTAGCCTGTTATACAGTGTCCCAGTTATTAGACTGTTATACAGTGCCCCCCCAGATATTAGACAGTTATACAGTACCCCGAGATATTAGACTATTATACAGTGCCCCCAGATATTAGACTATTATGCAGTGCCCCAGCTGTTAGACTGTTATACAGTGCCCCCAGATATTAGACTATTATACAGTGCCCCCAGATATTAGACTGTTATATATTACCCCCAGATATTATACTGTTATGCAGTGTCCCCGGCTGTTAGACTGTTATACAGTGCCCCCAGATATTAGACTGTTATACACTGTCCCCCAGATATTAGACTGTTATACAGTGCCCCCAGATATTAGACTGTTATACACTGTCCCCCAGATATTAGACTGTTATACAGTGCCCCCAGATATTAGACTATTATACAGTGCCCCCAGATATTAGACTGTTATATATTACCCCCAGATATTATACTGTTATGCAGTGTCCCCGGCTGTTAGACTGTTATACAGTGCCTCAGCTGTTAGACTGTTATTCAGGGCCCCAGATATTAGACAGCCATACAGTGTCCCAGTTATTAGACTGTTACACATTGTCCCAGATATTAGACTGTTACACATTGTCCCAGATATTAGACTGTTATGCAGTGTCCCATCTATTAGACTGTCATACAGTGCCCCAGCTGCTAGACTGTTATACAGTGCCCCGGTTATTAGACTGTTATGTAGTGCCCCAGCTGCTAGACTGTGGTACAGCACCCCAGTTATTCGACTGTTATACAGTGCATTAGCTGCTAAACTGTTATACAGTACCCCCAGGTATTAGACTGTCATACAGTGTCCCAGTTATTAAACTGTTATACAGTGTCCCAGTTATTAAACTGTTATACAATGTCCCAGATATTAGACTGTTACGCAGTGTCCCAGATATTAGACTGTCATACAGTGTCCCTAATATTAGACTGTTGTACAGTGCCCCAGATATTAGACTGATATACATTGCCCAGTTTTTAGACTGTTATATATTGCCCCAGTTATTAGACTGTTATATATTCCCCCAGCTGTTAGACTGCCGTACGGTGCCCCCAGATATTAGATGCCCAACAGTGTCCCAGATATTCGACTGTGGTACAGAGTCCCTGATTTTAGACTGTTATATAATGTCCCAGATGTTAGACTGTTATACAGTATCCCAGACATTAGACTGTTATAGTGTCTTCTAGGAGAAAGTGAGGACTGCAGATGCTGGAGATCAGAGCTGAAAATGTGTTGCCAGATATTAGACTGTTATACAGTGTCCCAGCTGTTAGACTGTTATACAGTGTCCCAGATATTAGACTGTTATACAGTGTCCCAGATATTAGACTGTTATACAGTGTCTCAGCTATTAGACTGTTATATAGTGTCCCAGATATTAGACTGTTATACAGTGTCTCAGCTATTAGACTGTTATACAGTGTCCCAGATATTAGACTGTTATACAGTGTCTCAGCTATTAGACTGTTATACAATGTCCCAGATATTAGACTGTTATACAGTGTCTCAGCTATTAGACTGTGATATAGTGCCCCAGCTGCTAGCATGTTATACGGTGCCCCAGTTGTGTGACACTTATACAGTTTCTCAGCTATTAGACTGTTATACCCTGTCCCTTCTGTTAGATTGTTATACACTGTCCCAGCTATCAGACTGTTATAGTGTCCCCTGCTGTTAGACTGTTATAAGGTGCCCCAGCTGTTAGTCTGTTATACAGTGTCCCTGCCATTAGACTGCTATACAGTGCCCCAGCTGTTACACTGTTATGCAGCGCCCCACCAATTAAACTGTTAAACAGTGCCCCAGTTGTTAGACTGTTATACAGTGTCCCCAAATATTAGACGGTTATACATTGCCCTCTGCTGTCAGACTGTTATACAGTGTCCCAGCTGTTAGAGTATTATACAGTGTCCCAGCTGTTAGACTGTTATACAGTGCTCCCCAGATATTAGACTGTTATACACTATCCCCCAGATATTAGACTGTTATAAAGTGCCCCCAGATATTAGACTGTTATATAGTACCCCCAGATATTAGACTGCTATACAGTGTCCCCCAGATATTAGACTTTTATACAGTGTCTCCCAGATATTAGACTGTTAAACAGTGTCCCCCAGAGATTAGACTGTTATACAATGTCCCAGATATTAGACTGTTATACAATGTCCCAGATATTAAACTGTTATACAGTGCCTCAGCTTTTAGACTGTTATACAGTGTCCCAGCTGTTACACTGTTATGCAGCGCCCCACCAATTAAACTGTTAAACAGTGCCACAGCTGTTAGACTGTTATATAGTGTCCCAGCTGTTAGACTATTATACAGTGTCCCAGATCTTAAACTGTTATACAGTGCCCCAACTGTTAGACTGTTATACAGTGCCCTGGGTGTTAGACTGTTATGCAGTGCCCCAGCTGTTAAACTGTTATACAGTGTCCCAACTATTAGACTGCTATACAGTGCCCCAGCTGTTAGACTGTTATACAGTGCCCCAGATATTAAACTGTTATACAGTGCCCCAGCTGTTAGACTGTTATACAGTGCCCTGGGTGTTAGACTGTTATGCAGTGCCCCAGCTGTTAAACTGTTATACAGTGCCCCCAGCTGTTAGACTGCTATACAGTGCCCCAGCTGTTAGACTGTTATACAGTGTCCCAACTATTAGACTGCTATACAGTGCCCCAGCTGTTAGACTGTTATACAGTGCCCCAGATATTAAACTGTTATACAGTGCCCCAGCTGTTAGACTGTTATACAGTGCCCTGGGTGTTAGACTGTTATGCAGTGCCCCAGCTGTTAAACTGTTATACAGTGTCCCAACTATTAGACTGCTATGCAGTGCCCCAGCTGTTAGACTGTTATACAGTGCCCCAGCTGTTAAACTGTTATACAGTGTCCCCAGATATTAAACTGTTATACAGTGCCCCAGCTGTTAAACTGTTATACAGTGCCCCCAGATATTAGACTGTTCTACAGTGGCCTGATATTAGACTGTTATACAGTGCCCCCAGATATTAGACTGTTATACAGTGTTCCCAAATATTAGACTGTTATACAATGCCCCATATATTAGACCCGTATACAGTTCCCCCCGATATTAGACTGTTATAAAGTGCCCCAGATATTAGACTATTATATAGTACTCCCCAGATATTTAACTGTTATACAGCGTCCCTGCTATTAGATTGTTATACAGAGCCCCCAGGTATTAGACTGTTATACAATGCCCCATATATTAGACTGTTATACAATGCCCCCAGATATTAGACTGTTATACACTGTCCCCCAGATATTAGACTGTTCTACAGTGTCCCAGATATTAGACTGGTTATGCAGTATCCCAGCTGTTATACAGTGTCCCAGCTGTTAGACTGTTATACAGTTCCCCTAGATATTAGCCTGTTATACAGTGGCCTGATATTAGACTGTTATACAGTGCCCCCCAGATATTACACTGTTAGGCAGTGCCCCAGCTGCTCGACTGTTATACAGTGCCTCAGCTGTTAGACTGTTATTCAGGGCCCCAAATATTAGACAGCCATTCAGTGTCCCAGCTATTAGACTGTTACACAATGTCCCAGCTATTAGACTGTTATGCAGTGACCCAGCTATTAGACTGTTATACAGTGTCCCAGCTGTTAGACTGTTATACAGTGTCCCTAATATTAGACTGTTGTACAGTGCCCCAGATATTAGACTGATATACATTGCCCCAGTTTTTAGACTGTTATATATTGCCCCAGATATTAGACTTATATACATTGCCCCAGTTTTTAGACTGTTATATATTGCCCCAGTTATTAGACTGTTATATATTCCCCCAGCTGTTAGACTGCCGTACGGTGCCCCCAGATATAAGATGCCCAACAGTGTCCCAGATATTCGACTGTGGTACAGAGTCCCTGATTTTAGACTGTTATATAATGTCCCAGATGTTAGACTGTTATACAGTATCCCAGACATTAGACTGTTATAGTGTCTTCTAGGAGAAAGTGAGGACTGCAGATGCTGGAGATCAGAGCTGAAAATGTGTTGCCAGATATTAGACTGTTATACAGTGTCTCAGCTATTAGACTGTTATACAGTGTCTCAGCTATTAGACTGTTATACAATGTCCCAGATATTAGACTGTTATACAGTGTCTCAGCTATTAGACTGTTATACAGTGCCCCAGATATTAAACTGTTATACAGTGCCTCAGCTTTTAGACTGTTATACAGTGTCCCTATATTAGACTGCTATACAGTGCCCCAGCTGTTACACTGTTATGCAGCGCCCCACCAATTAAACTGTTAAACAGTGCCACAGCTGTTAGACTGTTATATAGTGTCCCAGCTGTTAGACTGTTATACAGTGTCCCAGATCTTAAACTGTTATACAGTGCCCCAGCTGTTAGACTGTTATACAGTGCCCTGGGTGTTAAACTGTTATACAGTGCCCCAGATATTAGACTGCTATACAGTGCCCCAGCTGTTAGACTGTTATACAGTGTCCCAGATATTAAACTGTTATACAGTGCCCCAGCTGTTAGACTGTTATACAGTGTCTCAGCTGTTAGATTGTTATACAGTGCCCCCAGATATTAGACTGTTATACAGTGTCCCAGATATTAGACTGTTATACAGTGTCCCCAGATATTAGACCGTTATACAGTGTCCCAGATATTAGACTGTTATACAGTGCCCCCAGATATTAGACCGTTATACAGTGTCCCAGATATTAGACTGTTATACAGTGTCCCCAGATATTAGACTGTTATACACTGTCCCCCAGATATTAGACTGTTATAAAGTGCCCCAGATGTTAGACTATTATATAGTACTCCCCAGATATTTAACTGTTATACAGTGTCTCAGCTGTTAGACTGTTATACAGTGTTCCCAGATATTAGACTGTTGTACAGTGCCCCCAGATATTAAACTGTTCTACAGTTTTCCCAGATATTAGACTGTTATACAGTGTCCCCCAGATATTAGACTGTTATACAGTGCCTCCCAGATATTAGACTGTTATACAGTGTCCCCAGCTATTAGACTGTTATACAGTGCCTCCCAGATATTAGACTGTTATACAGTGTCCCTGCTATTAGATTGTTATACAGAGCCCCCAGGTATTAGACTGTTATACAATGCCCCATATATTAGACTGTTATACAGTTCCCCCAGATATTAGACTGTTATACACTGTCCCCCAGATATTAGACTGTTATACACTGTCCCCCAGATATTAGACTGTTATACAGTTCCCCCAGATATTAGACTGTTATACACTGTCCCCCAGATAATGGACAGTTATAAAGTGCACCAGATATTAGACTATTATATAGTACTCCCCAGATATTTAACTGTTATACAGTGTCCCTGCTATTAGATTGTTATACAGAGCCCCCAGGTATTAGACTGTTATACAATGCCCCATATATTAGACTGTTATACAGTTCCCCCAGATATTAGACTGTTATACACTGTCCCCCAGATATTAGACTGTTATACAGTACTCCCCAGATATTTAACTGTTATACACCGTCCCAGCTATTAGACTGTTATACAGTCCCCGCCAGATATTAGACTGTTATACAGTACGCACAGATATTAGACTGTTATACAGTGCCCCCAGATATTAGACTGTTATACAGTACCCACAGATATTAGACTGTTATACAGTCTCCCAGCTATTAGACTGCTATACAGAGTCCCAGATATTAGACTGTTATACAGTACCCTCAGGTATTAGACTGATATGCATTGTCCCGCCTATTCGACTGTATACAGTGCCCCTGGATATTAGGCTGTTATACACTGTCCCCCAGATATTAGACTGCTGTGCAGTTTCCCAGCTATCAGATTGTTATATAATATCTGAGCTTAAAAATGTGCCGCTGGAAAAGCGCAGCAGGTTCGGCAGCATCAAAGGAACAGGAGAATCAATGTTTTGGGCATAAGCCCTTGTCCCAGATATTAGACTGTTATACAGTGTCCCAGTTACTCGACTGTTATACATTACCCCCAGATGATAGACTGTTATACAGTGTCCCCCAGATATTAGATTGCTATACAGTGTCCCCCACATATTAGACTGTTATACACTGTCCCCCAGATATTCGACTGTTATACAGTGTCCCCAGATATTAGACTGTTATACAGTGTCCCAGATATTAGACTCTTATACAGTGTCCCCAGATATTAGGCTGTTATACAGTACCTCCCAGATATTAGATCGTTAGACAGTGTCCCTAGATATTAGACTGTTATACAGTACCCACAGATATTAGACTGTTGTACAGTGTCCCAGATATTAGACTGTTATACAGTGCCCACAGATATTAGACTGTTATACAGTCCCCGCCAGATATTAGACTGTTATACAGTACCCACAGATATTAGACTGTTGTACAGTGCACCCAGATATTACACTGTTATACAGTGTCCCAGCTGTCAGACTGTTCTACAGTGTCTCAAGTATTAGACTGTTATGCAGAGCCCCAGCTGCTAGACTGTTATGCAGCACCCCAGCTGTTAGACTGCTATACAGTGTCCCAGCTGTTAGACTGTTATACAGCTGCTGGACTATTATACAGTGCCCCTGCTATAAGACTGTTATACAGTGTCCTAGCTATTAGACTGTTATACAGTGCCCCAGATATTAGACTGTTATACATTGCCTCCAGATATTAGACTGTTATACAGTGCCCCAGACATTAGACTGTTATACACTGCTCCCCAGATATTAGACTGTTATACAGTACTCCCAGATATTAAACTGTTATACAGTGTCCCCAGATATTAGACTGTTATACAGTGTCCCCCAGATATTAGACTGTTATACAGTGTCCCCCACATATTAGACTGTTATACACTGTCCCCCAGATATTCGACTGTTATACAGTGTCCCCCGATATTAGACTGTTATACAGTGTCCCAGATATTAGACTCTTATACAGTGTCCCCAGATATTCGGCTGTTATACAGTACCTCCCAGATATTAGACTGCTGTACAGTACCCACAGATATTAGACTGTTGTACACTGTCCCAGATATTAGACTGTTATACAGTGCCCCCAGATATTCGACTGTTATACAGTACCCACAGATATTAGACTGTTATACAGTGTCCCCCACATATTAGACTGTTATACAGTATCCCCAGATATTAGACTGTTATACACTGTCCCCCAGATATTCGACTGTTATACAGTGTCCCCAGATATTAGACTGTTATACAGTACCCACAGATATTAGACTGTTGTACAGTGTCCCAGATATTAGACTGTTATACAGTCCCCGCCAGATATTAGACTGTTATACAGTACCCACAGATATTAGACTGCTATACAGTGCCCCCAGATATTAGACTGTTATACAGTACCCACAGATATTAGACTGTTATACAGAGTCCCAGATATTAGACTGTTATACAGTACCCACAGATATTAGACTGTTATACAGTGCCCCCAGATATTAGACTGTTATACAGTACCCACAGATATTAGACTGTTATACAGTGCCCCAGACATTAGACTGTTATACAGTGCCCCAGCTATGAGACTGTTATACAGTGCCCCAGCTATTAGACTGTTATACAGTGTCCCAGATATTAGACTGTTATACAGTGTCTCAGCTATTAGACTGTGATATAGTGCCCCAGCTGCTAGCATGTTATACGGTGCCCCAGTTGTGTGACACTTATACAGTTTCTCAGCTATTAGACTGTTATACCCTGTCCCTTCTGTTAGATTGTTATACACTGTCCCAGCTATCAGACTGTTATAGTGTCCCCTGCTGTTAGACTGTTATAAGGTGCCCCAGCTGTTAGTCTGTTATACAGTGTCCCTGCCATTAGACTGCTATACAGTGCCCCAGCTGTTACACTGTTATGCAGCGCCCCACCAATTAAACTGTTAAACAGTGCCCCAGTTGTTAGACTGTTATACAGTGTCCCCAAATATTAGACGGTTATACATTGCCCTCTGCTGTCAGACTGTTATACAGTGTCCCAGCTGTTAGAGTATTATACAGTGTCCCAGCTGTTAGACTGTTATACAGTGCTCCCCAGATATTAGACTGTTATACACTATCCCCCAGATATTAGACTGTTATAAAGTGCCCCCAGATATTAGACTGTTATATAGTACCCCCAGATATTAGACCTTTATACAGTGTCCCCCAGAGATTAGACTGTTAAACAGTGTCCCCCAGAGATTAGACTGTTATACAGTGCCCTAGCTATTAGACTGTTATACAATGTCCCAGATATTTGACTGTTATACAGTGCCCCAGATATTAAACTGTTATATAGTGCCTCAGCTTTTAGACTGTTATACAGTGTCCCTATATTAGACTGCTATACAGTGCCCCAGCTGTTACACTGTTATGCAGCGCCCCACCAATTAAACTGTTAAACAGTGCCACAGCTGTTAGACTGTTATATAGTGTCCCAGCTGTTAGACTGTTATACAGTGTCCCAGATCTTAAACTGTTATACAGTGCCCCAGCTGTTAGACTGTTATACAGTGCCCTGGGTGTTAAACTGTTATACAGTGCCACAGATATTAGACTGCTATACAGTGCCCCAGATATTAGACTGCTATACAGTGCCCCAGCTGTTAGACTGTTATACAGTGTCCCAGATATTAAACTGTTATACAGTGCCCCAGCTGTTAGACTGTTATACAGTGCCCCAGCTGTTAGACTGTTATACAGTGTCCCAGATATTAAACTGTTATACAGTGCCCCAGCTGTTAGACTGTTATACAGTGTCTCAGCTGTTAGATTGTTATACAGTGCCCCCAGATATTAGACTGTTATACAGTGCCCCCAGCTGTTAGACTGTTATACAGTGCCCCAGCAATTAGACTGTTATACAGTGCCCCCAGATATTAGACTGTTATACAGTGTCCCAGATATTAGACTGTTATACAGTGTCCCAGCTGTTAGACTGTTATACAGTGCCCCCAGATATTAGACTGTTATACAGTGTCCCAGATATTAGACTGTTATACAGTGTCCCCAGATATTAGACTGTTATACAGTGCCCCCAGATATTAGACTGTTCTACAGTGTTCCCAGATATTAGACTGTTATACACTGTCCACCAGATATTAGACTGTTATAAAGTGCCCCAGATGTTAGACTATTATATAGTACTCCCCAGATATTTAACTGTTATACAGTGCCTCAGCTGTTAGACTGTTATACAGTGTTCCCAGATATTAAACAGTTCTACAGTTTTCCCAGATATTAGACTGTTATACAGTGTCCCCAGCTATTAGACTGTTATACAGTGCCTCCCAGATATTAGACTGTTATACAGTGCCCCAGCTGTTAGACTGTTATACAGTGCCCCCAGATATTAGACTGTTATACAGTGTCCCAGATATTAGACTGTTATACAGTGTCCCCAGATATTAGACTGTTATACAGTGTCCCCCAGATATTAGACTGTTATACAGTGCCCCCCAGATATTAGACTGTTATACAGTGTCCCCAGCTATTAGACTGTTATACAGTGCCTCCCAGATATTAGACTGTTATACAGTGTCCCCAGCTATTAGACTGTTATACAGTGTCCCAGATATTAGACTGTTATACAGTGTCCCCAGATATTAGACTGTTATACAGTGTCCCCCAGATATTAGACTGTTATACAGTGCCTCCCAGATATTAGACTGTTATACAGTGTCCCCAGCTATTAGACTGTTATACAGTGCCTCCCAGATATTAGACTGTTATACAGTGTCCCCAGCTATTAGACTGTTATACAGTGCCTCCCAGATATTAGACTGTTATACAGTGTCCCCAGATATTAGACTGTTATACAATGCCCCATATATTAGACTGTTATACAGTGCCTCCCAGATATTAGACTGTTATACAGTGTCCCCAGATATTAGACTGTTATACAATGCCCCATATATTAGACTGTTATACAGTGCCCCCAGATATTAGACTGTTATACAATGCCCCATATATTAGACTGTTATACAGTTCCCCCAGATATTAGACTGTTATACACTGTCCCCCAGATAATGGACAGTTATAAAGTGCACCAGATATTAGACTATTATATAGTACTCCCCAGATATTTAACTGTTATACAGTGTCCCTGCTATTAGATTGTTATACAGAGCCCCCAGGTATTAGACTGTTATACAATGCCCCATATATTAGACTGTTATACAGTTCCCCCAGATATTAGACTGTTATACAATGCCCCATATATTAGACTGTTATACAGTTCCCCCATATATTAGACTGTTATACACTGTCCCCCAGATATTAGACTGTTATACACTGTCCCCCAGATATTAGACTGTTATACAGTACTCCCCAGATATTTAACTGTTATACACCGTCCCAGCTATTAGACTGTTATACAGTCCCCGCCAGATATTAGACTGTTATACAGTACCCACAGATATTAGACTGTTATACAGTGCCCCCAGATATTAGACTGTTATACAGTACCCACAGATATTAGACTGTTATACAGTCTCCCAGCTATTAGACTGCTGTACAGAGTCCTAGATATTAGACTGTTATACAGTACCCTCAGGTATTAGACTGATATGCATTGTCCCGCCTATTCGACTGTATACAGTGCCCCTGGATATTAGGCTGTTATACACTGTCCCCCAGATATTAGACTGCTGTGCAGTTTCCCAGCTATCAGATTGTTATATAATATCTGAGCTTAAAAATGTGCCGCTGGAAAAGCGCAGCAGGTTCGGCAGCATCAAAGGAACAGGAGAATCAATGTTTTGGGCATAAGCCCTTGTCCCAGATATTAGACTGTTATACAGTGTCCCAGTTACTCGACTGTTATACATTACCCCCAGATGATAGACTGTTATACAGTGTCCCCCAGATATTAGATTGCTATACAGTGTCCCCCACATATTAGACTGTTATACACTGTCCCCCAGATATTCGACTGTTATACAGTGTCCCCAGATATTAGACTGTTATACAGTGTCCCAGATATTAGACTCTTATACAGTGTCCCCAGATATTAGGCTGTTATACAGTACCTCCCAGATATTAGATCGTTAGACAGTGTCCCTAGATATTAGACTGTTATACAGTACCCACAGATATTAGACTGTTGTACAGTGTCCCAGATATTAGACTGTTATACAGTGCACCCAGATATTACACTGTTATACAGTGTCCCAGCTGTCAGACTGTTCTACAGTGTCTCAAGTATTAGACTGTTATGCAGAGCCCCAGCTGCTAGACTGTTATGCAGCACCCCAGCTGTTAGACTGCTATACAGTGTCCCAGCTGTTAGACTGTTATACAGCTGCTGGACTATTATACAGTGCCCCTGCTATAAGACTGTTATACAGTGTCCTAGCTATTAGACTGTTATACAGTGCCCCAGATATTAGACTATTGTACAGTACCCCCAGATATTACACTGTTATACATTGCCTCCAGATATTAGACTATTATACAGTGTCCCAGCTGTTAGACTGTTATACAGTGCCTCAGCTGTTAGACTGTTATTCAGGGCCCCAGATATTAGACAGCCATACAGTGTCCCAGTTATTAGACTGTTACACATTGTCCCAGATATTAGACTGTTACACATTGTCCCAGATATTAGACTGTTATGCAGTGTCCCATCTATTAGACTGTCATACAGTGCCCCAGCTGCTAGACTGTTATACAGTGTCCCAGATATTAGACTGTTATGTAGTGCCCCAGCTGCTAGACTGTGGTACAGCACCCCAGTTATTCGACTGTTATACAGTGCATTAGCTGCTAAACTGTTATACAGTACCCCCAGGTATTAGACTGTCATACAGTGTCCCAGTTATTAAACTGTTATACAGTGTCCCAGTTATTAAACTGTTATACAATGTCCCAGATATTAGACTGTTACGCAGTGTCCCAGCTGTTAGACTGTTATACAGTGTCCCTAATATTAGACTGTTGTACAGTGCCCCAGATATTAGACTGATATACATTGCCCCAGTTTTTAGACTGTTATATATTGCCCCAGTTATTAGACTGTTATATATTCCCCCAGCTGTTAGACTGCCGTACGGTGCCCCCAGATATTAGATGCCCAACAGTGTCCCAGATATTCGACTGTGGTACAGAGTCCCTGATTTTAGACTGTTATATAATGTCCCAGATGTTAGACTGTTATACAGTATCCCAGACATTAGACTGTTATAGTGTCTTCTAGGAGAAAGTGAGGACTGCAGATGCTGGAGATCAGAGCTGAAAATGTGTTGCCAGATATTAGACTGTTATACAGTGTCCCAGCTGTTAGACTGTTATACAGTGTCCCAGATATTAGACTGTTATACAGTGTCCCAGATATTAGACTGTTATACAGTGTCTCAGCTATTAGACTGTTATATAGTGTCCCAGATATTAGACTGTTATACAGTGTCTCAGCTATTAGACTGTTATACAGTGTCCCAGATATTAGACTGTTATACAGTGTCCCAGCTGTTAGACTGTTATACAGTGCCCCAGATGTTAGACTGTTATACAGTATCCCAGATATTAGACTGTTATACAGTGTCCCAGCTGTTAGACTGTTATACAGTGTCCCCCAGATATTAGACTGTTATACAGTACTCCCAGATATTAAACTGTTATACAGTGTCCCCAGATATTAGACTGTTATACAGTACTCCCAGATATTAAACTGTTATACAGTGTCCCCAGATATTAGACTGTTATACAGTGTCCCCCAGATATTAGACTGTTATACAGTGTCCCCCACATATTAGACTGTTATACACTGTCCCCCAGATATTCGACTGTTATACAGTGTCCCCCGATATTAGACTGTTATACAGTGTCCCAGATATTAGACTCTTATACAGTGTCCCCAGATATTAGGCTGTTATACAGTACCTCCCAGATATTAGACTGCTGTACAGTACCCACAGATATTAGACTGTTGTACACTGACCCAGATATTAGACTGTTATACAGTGCCCCCAGATATTCGACTGTTATACAGTACCCACAGATATTAGACTGTTATACAGTGTCCCCCACATATTAGACTGTTATACAGTATCCCCAGATATTAGACTGTTATACACTGTCCCCCAGATATTCGACTGTTATACAATGTCCCCAGATATTAGACTGTTATACAGTACCCACAGATATTAGACTGTTGTACAGTGTCCCAGATATTAGACTGTTATACAGTCCCCGCCAGATATTAGACTGTTATACAGTGCCTCCCAGATATTAGACTGTTATACAGTGTCCCCCAGATATTAGACTGTTATACAGTGCCCCCAGATATTAGACTGTTATACAGTACCCACAGATATTAGACTGTTATACAGTTTCTCAGCTATTAGACTGCTATACAGTGTCCCAGCTGTCAGACTGTTCTACAGTGTCTCAAGTATTAGACTGTTATGCAGAGCCCCAGCTGCTAGACTGTTATGCAGCATCCCAGCTGTTAGACCGCTATACAGTGTCCCAGCTGTTAGACTGTTATACAGCGGCTGGACTATTATACAGTGCCCCTGCTATAAGACTGTTATACAGTGTCCTAGCTATTAGACTGTTATACAGTGCCCCAGACATTAGACTGTTATACACTGCTCCCCAGATATTAGACTGTTCTACAGTACTCCCAGATATTAGACTGTTATACAGTGTCCCCAGATATTAGACTGCTATACAGTACCCCCAGACATTAGACTGTTATACACTGCTCCCCAGATATTAGACTGTTCCACAGTACTCCCAGATATTAGATTGTTATACAGTGTCCCAGTTGTTAGACTGTTATACAGTGCCCCCAGATATTAGACTGTTATACAGTGCCCCAGGTATTAGAATATTATACAGTGTCCCAGACATTAGACTGTTAAACAGTGCTTAAGGTATTAGACTGTTATACACTGCGTCAGCTGTTGGACTATGAAACTGTGCCCCTGCTATAAGACTGTTATACAGTGTCCTAGCTATTAGACTGTTATACAGTGCTCCAGATATTAGACTGTTATACAGTGCCCCAGCTGTTAGACCATTATACAGTGCCCCAGCTGTTAGACTGTTATACAGTGTCCCAGCTATTATACTGTTATATAGTGCTCCCGATATTAGACTGTTATACAATGTCCCAGCTATTAGACCATTATACAGTGCCCCAGATATTAGACTGTTATACAGTGTCCCAGATATTAGACTGTTATACAATGTCCCAGATATTAGACTGTTATGCAGTGTCCCAAGATATTAGACTGTTATACATTGCTCCCTAGATATTAGACTGTTATACAGTGCCCCCAGACATTAGACTGTTATACAGTGTCCCAGATATTTGATTGTTACACAGTGTCCCAGCTATTAGACTGTTGTATAGTGCCCCAGACATTAGACTGTTATACACTGCTCCCCAGCTATTAGACTGTTATACAGTGTCCCAGATATTAGACTGTTATACAGTGTCCCAGATATTAGACTTTATACAGTGTCCCAGATATTAGACTTTATACAGTGTCCCCAGATGTTAGACTGTTATACACTGTCCCAGATATTAGACTTTATACAGTGTCCCAGATATTAGACTTTATACAGTGTCCCCAGATGTTAGACTGTTATACACTGCTCCCCAGATATTAGACTGTTATACAGTGTCCCAGATATTAGACTGTTATACAGTGTCCCCAGATATTAGACTTTATACAGTGTCCCCAGATATTAGACTGTTATACAGTGCCCCCAGATATTAGACTGTTATACAGTGTCCCAGATATTAGACTGTTATACAGTGTCCCCAGATATTAGACTGTTATACAGTGTCCCAGATATTAGACTTTATACAGTGTCCCCAGATATTAGACTGTTATACAGTGTCCCAGATATTAGACTTTATACAGTGTCCCAGATATTAGACTGTTATACAGTGTCCCCAGATATTAGACTGTTATACAGTGCCCCCAGATATTAGGCTATTATACAGTACCCCCTAGATGTTAGACTGTTATACAGTGTCCCCCAGATATTAGACTGTTATACAGAGCCCCCAGATGTTAGACTGTTATACAGTGTCCCCAGATATTAGACTGTTATACAGTGTCCCAGATATTAGACTTTATACAGTGTCCCCAGATATTAGACTGTTATACAGTGTCCCAGATATTAGACTTTATACAGTGTCCCCAGATATTAGACTGTTATACAGTGTCCCCAGATATTAGACTGTTATACAGTGTCCCAGATATTAGACTTTATACAGTGTCCCCAGATATTAGACTGTTATGCAGTCCCCCCAGATATTAGACTACTATACAATGTCCCGGCTGTTAGACTGTTATACAGTGCCTGAAGAAGGGCTTGTGCCCGAAACGTCGATTCTCCTGTTCCCTGGATGCTGCCTGACCTGCTGTGCTTTTCCAGCAACACATTTTCAGCTCTGATCTCCAGCATCTGCAGACCTCACTTTCTCCTGTTATACAGTGCTCCAGATATTAGACTGTTATACAGTTCCCCCGATATTAGACTGTTATACAGTTCCCCCGATATTAGACTGTTATACACTGTTCCCCTGATATTAGACTGTTATACTGTGCCCCAGACATTAGACTATTATACACTGCTCCCCAGATATTAGACTGTTATACAGTGTCCCCAGATATTAGACTGTTATACTGTGCCGCAGACATTAGACTGTTATTCACTGCTCCTCAGAAATTACACTGTTATACAGTGTCCCAGATATTAGACTGTTATACACTGTCCCCCATATATTAGACTGTTATACAGAGCCCCATATATTAGACCGTTATACAGTTTCCCCCATATTTTAGACTGTTATATAGTGTCCCCAGATATTAGACTGTTATACAGTACCCCCAGATATTAGGGATCAGTGGTGCTGGAAGAGCACAGCAATTCAGGCAGCATCCGAGGACAGGCCAAATCGACGTTTCGGGCAAAAGCCCTTCATCAGGAATAAAGGCAGAGAGCCTGAAGCGTGGAGAGATAAGCTAGGGGAGGGTGGGGGTGGGGAGAGAGTAGCATAGAGTACAATAGGTGAGTGGGGGAGGAGATGAAGGTGATAGGTCAGGGAGGAGAGGGTGGAGTGGATAGGTGGAAAAGGAGCTGGGCAGGTCGGACAAGTCCGGACAGGTCAGGGGATCGAGTTGCTGGAGGTTAGAAGCTAGGATGAGGTGGGGGAAGGGGAAATGAGGAAACTGGTGAAGTCCACATTGATGCCCTGGGGTTGAAATGTTCCGAGGCGGAAGATGAGGCGTTCTTCCTCCAGGCGTCTGGTGATGAGGGAGCGGAGGCCCAGGACCTCCATGTCCTCGGCAGAGTGGGAGGGGGAGTTGAAATGTTGAGCCACTGGGCGATTTGGTTGATTGGTGCGGGTGTCCCGGAGATGTTCCCTAAAGCGCTCTGCTAGGAGGCGCCCAGTCTCCCCAATGTAGAGGAGACCACATCGGGAGCAACGGATACAATAAATGATATTAGTGGATGTGCAGGTAAAACTTTGATGGATGTGGAAGGCTCCTTTAAGGCCTTGGATGGAGGTGAGGGAGGAGGTGTGGGCGCAGGTTTTACTGTTCCTGCGGTGGCAGGGGAAGGTGCGAGGATGGGAGGGTGGGTCGTAGGGGGGCGTGGACCTGACCAGGTAGTCACAGAGGGAACAGTCTTTGCGGAAGGCGGAGAGGGGTGGGGAGGGAAATATATTCCTGGTGGTGGGGTCTGTTTAGAGGTGGTGGAAATGTCGGCGGATGATTTGGTTTATGCAAAGGTTGGTAGGGTGGAAGGTGAGCACCAGGGGCGTTCTGTCCTTGTTACGGTTGGAGGGGTGGGGTCTGAGGGCGGAGGTGCGGGATGTGGACGAGATGCGTTGGAGGGCATCTTTAACCAAGTGGGAAGGGAAATTGCGGTCTCTAAAGAAGGAGGCCATCTGGTGTGTTCTATGGTGGAACTGGTCCTCCTGGGAGCAGATACGGCGGAGGCGGAGGAATTGGGAATACGGGATGGCATTTTTGCAAGAGGTAGGGTGGGAAGAGGTGTAATCCAGGTAGCTGTGGGAGTCGGTGGGTTTGTAAAAAATGTCAGTGTCAAGTCGATCGTCATTAATGGAGATGGAGAGGTCCAGGAAGGGGAGGGAGGTGTCAGAGATGGTCCAGGTAAATTTAAGGTCAGGGTGGAATGTGTTGGTGAAGTTGATGAATTGCTCAACCTCCTTGCGGGAGCACGAGGTGGCGCCAATGCAGTCATCAATGTAGCGGAGGAAGAGGTGGGGAGTGGTGCCGGTGTAATTACGGAAGATCAACTGCTCTACGTAGCCAACAAAGAGACAGGCATAGCTGGGGCCCATACGTGTGCCCATGGCTACCCCTTTGGTCTGGAGGAAGTGGGAAGATTCAAAGGAGAAATTGTTAAGGGTGAGGACCAGTTCGGCCAAACGAATGAGAGTGTCGGTGGAGGGGTACTGTTGGGAACATCTCCGAGACACCCGCACCAATCAACCAAATCGCCCAGTGGCTCAACATTTCAACTCCCCCTCCCACTCTGCCGAGGACATGGAGGTCCTGGGCCTCCTTCACCACCGCTCCCTCACCACCAGACGCCTGGAGGAAGAACGCCTCATCTTCCACCTCGGAACACTTCAACCCCAGGGCATCAATGTGGACTTCACCAGTTTCCTCATTTCCCCTTCCCCCACCTCATCCTAGCTTCTAACCTCCAGCAACTCGATCCCCTGACCTGTCCGGACTTGTCCGACCTGCCCAGCTCCTTTTCCACCTATCCACTCCACCCTCTCCTCCCTGACCTATCACCTTCATCCCCTCCCCCACTCACCTATTGTACTCTATGCTACTCTCTCCCCACCCCCACCCTCCCCTAGCTTATCTCTCCACGCTTCAGGCTCTCTGCCTTTATTCCTGATGAAGGGCTTTTGCCCGAAACGTCGATTTGGCCTGTCCTCGGATGCTGCCTGAATTGCTGTGCTCTTCCAGCACCACTGATCCAGAATCTGGTTTCCAGCATCTGCAGTCATTGTTTTTACCCCCAGATATTAGACTGTTATACAGTGTCCCAGATATTAGACTGTTATACAGTGTCCCAGATATTAGACTGTTATACAGTGTCCCAGATATTAGACTGTTATACAGTGTCCCCCAGATATTAGACTGTTATACAGTGCCCCCCAGATATTAGACTGTTATACAGTGTCCCCCAGATATTAGACTGTTATACAGTGCCCCCCAGATATTAGACTGTTATACAGTGTCCCAGATATTAGACTGTTATACAGTGCCCCCAGATATTAGATTGTTATACAGTGTCCCAGCTATTAGACTGTTATACAGTGCCCCAAGATATTAGATTGTTATACAGTGTCCCAGCTATTAGGCTGTTATACAGTGCCCCCAGATATTAGACTGTTATACAGTGCCCCAACTGTTAGACTGTTATACAGTGTCCCAGCTGTTAGACCGTTATACAGTGCCCCCGATATTAGACTGTTATACAGTGTCCCCAGATATTAGACTGTTATACACTGTTCCCCTGATATTAGACTGTTATACTGTGCCCCAGACATTAGACTATTATATACTGCTCCCCAGATATTAGAACTGTTATACAGTGTCCCAGATATTAGACTGCTATATAGTGTCCCATATATTAGTCTGTTATATAGTGTCCCAGATATTAGACTGTTAAACAGTGCCCCAGATATTAGACTGCTATATAGTGTCCCATATATTAGTCTGTTATATAGTGTCCCAGATATTAGACTGTTATACAGTGTCCCAGATATTAGAACTGTTATACAGTGCCCCAGATATTAGACTGCTATATAGTGTCCCATATATTAGTCTGTTATATAGTGTCCCAGATATTAGACTGTTATACAGTGCCCCAGACATTAGACTGTTATACACTGCTCCCCAGATATTAGACTGTTATACACTGCTCCCCAGATATTAGATTGTTATGCAGTGCCCCAGACATTAGACTGTTATACACTGTCCCCCAGATATTAGACTGTTATACACTGCTCCCCAGATATTAGACTGTTATACAGAGTCCCAGATATTAGACTGTTATACACTGCTCCCCAGATATTAGACTGTTATACAGTGCCCCAGACATTAGACTGTTATACACTGCTCCCCAGATATTAGACTGTTATACAGTGCCCCAGACATTAGACTGTTATACACTGCTCCCCAGATATTAGATTGTTATGCAGTGTCCCCAGATATTAGACTGTTATATAGTGCCCCAGATATTAGACTGTTATTCACTGCTCCCCAGATATTAGACTGTTATGCAGTACTCCCCAGATATTAGACTGTTATATAGTGCCCCAGATATTAGACTGTTATACACTGTCCCCCATATATTAGGCTGGTATACAGTGTCCCAGACATTAGACTGTTATACAGTGTCCCAGATATTAGACTGTTATACAGTACCCCAGATATTAGACTGTTATACAGTGTCCCAGATATTAGACCGTTATACAGTACCCCAGATATTAGACTATTATACAGTGCCCCAGATATTAGACTGTTATACACTGTCCCCCATATATTAGGCTGGTATACAGTGCCCCCAGACATTAGACTGTTATACAGTGCCCCCAGATATTAGACTGTCATACAGAGTCCCAGATATTAGACTGTTATACAGTAGCCCAGCTATTAGACTGACATACAGTGTCCCAGCTGTTAGACTGTTATACAGTGCCCCAGCTTTTAGACTGTTGGACAGTGTCCCAGATATTAGACTGTTATACATTCTCCCTGCTGTTAGATTGTTATACAGTATCCCAGATATTAGACTGTCATACAGTGTCCCAGATATTAGACTGTCATACAGTGTCCCAGCTGTTAGACTGTTATACAGTGTCCCAGATATTAGACTGTCATACAGTGTCCCAGATATTAGACTGTTATACAGTGTCCCAGATATTAGACTGTTATACAGTGTCCCAGATATTAGACTGTTATACAGTGTCCCCCAGATATTAGACTGTTATACAGTGCCCCCCAGATATTAGACTGTTATACAGTGTCCCAGATATTAGACTGTTATACAGTGTCCCCAGATATTAGACTGTTATACACTGCTCCCCAGATATTAGACTGTTATACAGAGTCCCAGATATTAGACTGTTATACACTGCTCCCCAGATATTAGACTGTTATACAGTGCCCCAGACATTAGACTGTTATACACTGCTCCCCAGATATTAGACTGTTATACAGTGCCCCAGACATTAGACTGTTATACACTGCTCCCCAGATATTAGACTGTTATACACTGCTCCCCAGATATTAGATTGTTATGCAGTGTCCCCAGATATTAGACTGTTATATAGTGCCCCAGATATTAGACTGTTATTCACTGCTCCCCAGATATTAGACTGTTATGCAGTACTCCCCAGATATTAGACTGTTATATAGTGCCCCAGATATTAGACTGTTATACACTGTCCCCCATATATTAGGCTGGTATACAGTGTCCCAGACATTAGACTGTTATACAGTGTCCCAGATATTAGACTGTTATACAGTACCCCAGATATTAGACTGTTATACAGTGTCCCAGATATTAGACCGTTATACAGTACCCCAGATATTAGACTGTTATACAGTGCCCCAGATATTAGACTGTTATACACTGTCCCCCATATATTAGGCTGGTATACAGTGCCCCCAGACATTAGACTGTTATACAGTGCCCCCAGATATTAGACTGTCATACAGAGTCCCAGATATTAGACTGTTATACAGTAGCCCAGCTATTAGACTGACATACAGTGTCCCAGCTGTTAGACTGTTATACAGTGCCCCAGCTGTTAGACTGTTATACAGTGCCCCCAGATATTAGACTGTTATACAGTGTCCCAGATATTAGACTGTTATACAGTGTCCCCAGATATTAGACTGTTATACAGTGCCCCCAGATATTAGACTGTTCTACAGTGTTCCCAGATATTAGACTGTTATACACTGTCCACCAGATATTAGACTGTTATAAAGTGCCCCAGATGTTAGACTATTATATAGTACTCCCCAGATATTTAACTGTTATACAGTGCCTCAGCTGTTAGACTGTTATACAGTGTTCCCAGATATTAAACAGTTCTACAGTTTTCCCAGATATTAGACTGTTATACAGTGTCCCCAGCTATTAGACTGTTATACAGTGCCTCCCAGATATTAGACTGTTATACAGTGCCCCAGCTGTTAGACTGTTATACAGTGCCCCCAGATATTAGACTGTTATACAGTGTCCCAGATATTAGACTGTTATACAGTGTCCCCAGATATTAGACTGTTATACAGTGTCCCCCAGATATTAGACTGTTATACAGTGCCCCCCAGATATTAGACTGTTATACAGTGTCCCCAGCTATTAGACTGTTATACAGTGCCTCCCAGATATTAGACTGTTATACAGTGTCCCCAGCTATTAGACTGTTATACAGTGTCCCAGATATTAGACTGTTATACAGTGTCCCCAGATATTAGACTGTTATACAGTGTCCCCCAGATATTAGACTGTTATACAGTGCCTCCCAGATATTAGACTGTTATACAGTGTCCCCAGCTATTAGACTGTTATACAGTGCCTCCCAGATATTAGACTGTTATACAGTGTCCCCAGCTATTAGACTGTTATACAGTGCCTCCCAGATATTAGACTGTTATACAGTGTCCCCAGATATTAGACTGTTATACAATGCCCCATATATTAGACTGTTATACAGTGCCTCCCAGATATTAGACTGTTATACAGTGTCCCCAGATATTAGACTGTTATACAATGCCCCATATATTAGACTGTTATACAGTGCCCCCAGATATTAGACTGTTATACAATGCCCCATATATTAGACTGTTATACAGTTCCCCCAGATATTAGACTGTTATACACTGTCCCCCAGATAATGGACAGTTATAAAGTGCACCAGATATTAGACTATTATATAGTACTCCCCAGATATTTAACTGTTATACAGTGTCCCTGCTATTAGATTGTTATACAGAGCCCCCAGGTATTAGACTGTTATACAATGCCCCATATATTAGACTGTTATACAGTTCCCCCAGATATTAGACTGTTATACAATGCCCCATATATTAGACTGTTATACAGTTCCCCCATATATTAGACTGTTATACACTGTCCCCCAGATATTAGACTGTTATACACTGTCCCCCAGATATTAGACTGTTATACAGTACTCCCCAGATATTTAACTGTTATACACCGTCCCAGCTATTAGACTGTTATACAGTCCCCGCCAGATATTAGACTGTTATACAGTACCCACAGATATTAGACTGTTATACAGTGCCCCCAGATATTAGACTGTTATACAGTACCCACAGATATTAGACTGTTATACAGTCTCCCAGCTATTAGACTGCTGTACAGAGTCCTAGATATTAGACTGTTATACAGTACCCTCAGGTATTAGACTGATATGCATTGTCCCGCCTATTCGACTGTATACAGTGCCCCTGGATATTAGGCTGTTATACACTGTCCCCCAGATATTAGACTGCTGTGCAGTTTCCCAGCTATCAGATTGTTATATAATATCTGAGCTTAAAAATGTGCCGCTGGAAAAGCGCAGCAGGTTCGGCAGCATCAAAGGAACAGGAGAATCAATGTTTTGGGCATAAGCCCTTGTCCCAGATATTAGACTGTTATACAGTGTCCCAGTTACTCGACTGTTATACATTACCCCCAGATGATAGACTGTTATACAGTGTCCCCCAGATATTAGATTGCTATACAGTGTCCCCCACATATTAGACTGTTATACACTGTCCCCCAGATATTCGACTGTTATACAGTGTCCCCAGATATTAGACTGTTATACAGTGTCCCAGATATTAGACTCTTATACAGTGTCCCCAGATATTAGGCTGTTATACAGTACCTCCCAGATATTAGATCGTTAGACAGTGTCCCTAGATATTAGACTGTTATACAGTACCCACAGATATTAGACTGTTGTACAGTGTCCCAGATATTAGACTGTTATACAGTGCACCCAGATATTACACTGTTATACAGTGTCCCAGCTGTCAGACTGTTCTACAGTGTCTCAAGTATTAGACTGTTATGCAGAGCCCCAGCTGCTAGACTGTTATGCAGCACCCCAGCTGTTAGACTGCTATACAGTGTCCCAGCTGTTAGACTGTTATACAGCTGCTGGACTATTATACAGTGCCCCTGCTATAAGACTGTTATACAGTGTCCTAGCTATTAGACTGTTATACAGTGCCCCAGATATTAGACTATTGTACAGTACCCCCAGATATTACACTGTTATACATTGCCTCCAGATATTAGACTATTATACAGTGTCCCAGCTGTTAGACTGTTATACAGTGCCTCAGCTGTTAGACTGTTATTCAGGGCCCCAGATATTAGACAGCCATACAGTGTCCCAGTTATTAGACTGTTACACATTGTCCCAGATATTAGACTGTTACACATTGTCCCAGATATTAGACTGTTATGCAGTGTCCCATCTATTAGACTGTCATACAGTGCCCCAGCTGCTAGACTGTTATACAGTGTCCCAGATATTAGACTGTTATGTAGTGCCCCAGCTGCTAGACTGTGGTACAGCACCCCAGTTATTCGACTGTTATACAGTGCATTAGCTGCTAAACTGTTATACAGTACCCCCAGGTATTAGACTGTCATACAGTGTCCCAGTTATTAAACTGTTATACAGTGTCCCAGTTATTAAACTGTTATACAATGTCCCAGATATTAGACTGTTACGCAGTGTCCCAGCTGTTAGACTGTTATACAGTGTCCCTAATATTAGACTGTTGTACAGTGCCCCAGATATTAGACTGATATACATTGCCCCAGTTTTTAGACTGTTATATATTGCCCCAGTTATTAGACTGTTATATATTCCCCCAGCTGTTAGACTGCCGTACGGTGCCCCCAGATATTAGATGCCCAACAGTGTCCCAGATATTCGACTGTGGTACAGAGTCCCTGATTTTAGACTGTTATATAATGTCCCAGATGTTAGACTGTTATACAGTATCCCAGACATTAGACTGTTATAGTGTCTTCTAGGAGAAAGTGAGGACTGCAGATGCTGGAGATCAGAGCTGAAAATGTGTTGCCAGATATTAGACTGTTATACAGTGTCCCAGCTGTTAGACTGTTATACAGTGTCCCAGATATTAGACTGTTATACAGTGTCCCAGATATTAGACTGTTATACAGTGTCTCAGCTATTAGACTGTTATATAGTGTCCCAGATATTAGACTGTTATACAGTGTCTCAGCTATTAGACTGTTATACAGTGTCCCAGATATTAGACTGTTATACAGTGTCCCAGCTGTTAGACTGTTATACAGTGCCCCAGATGTTAGACTGTTATACAGTATCCCAGATATTAGACTGTTATACAGTGTCCCAGCTGTTAGACTGTTATACAGTGTCCCCCAGATATTAGACTGTTATACAGTACTCCCAGATATTAAACTGTTATACAGTGTCCCCAGATATTAGACTGTTATACAGTACTCCCAGATATTAAACTGTTATACAGTGTCCCCAGATATTAGACTGTTATACAGTGTCCCCCAGATATTAGACTGTTATACAGTGTCCCCCACATATTAGACTGTTATACACTGTCCCCCAGATATTCGACTGTTATACAGTGTCCCCCGATATTAGACTGTTATACAGTGTCCCAGATATTAGACTCTTATACAGTGTCCCCAGATATTAGGCTGTTATACAGTACCTCCCAGATATTAGACTGCTGTACAGTACCCACAGATATTAGACTGTTGTACACTGACCCAGATATTAGACTGTTATACAGTGCCCCCAGATATTCGACTGTTATACAGTACCCACAGATATTAGACTGTTATACAGTGTCCCCCACATATTAGACTGTTATACAGTATCCCCAGATATTAGACTGTTATACACTGTCCCCCAGATATTCGACTGTTATACAATGTCCCCAGATATTAGACTGTTATACAGTACCCACAGATATTAGACTGTTGTACAGTGTCCCAGATATTAGACTGTTATACAGTCCCCGCCAGATATTAGACTGTTATACAGTGCCTCCCAGATATTAGACTGTTATACAGTGTCCCCCAGATATTAGACTGTTATACAGTGCCCCCAGATATTAGACTGTTATACAGTACCCACAGATATTAGACTGTTATACAGTTTCTCAGCTATTAGACTGCTATACAGTGTCCCAGCTGTCAGACTGTTCTACAGTGTCTCAAGTATTAGACTGTTATGCAGAGCCCCAGCTGCTAGACTGTTATGCAGCATCCCAGCTGTTAGACCGCTATACAGTGTCCCAGCTGTTAGACTGTTATACAGCGGCTGGACTATTATACAGTGCCCCTGCTATAAGACTGTTATACAGTGTCCTAGCTATTAGACTGTTATACAGTGCCCCAGACATTAGACTGTTATACACTGCTCCCCAGATATTAGACTGTTCTACAGTACTCCCAGATATTAGACTGTTATACAGTGTCCCCAGATATTAGACTGCTATACAGTACCCCCAGACATTAGACTGTTATACACTGCTCCCCAGATATTAGACTGTTCCACAGTACTCCCAGATATTAGATTGTTATACAGTGTCCCAGTTGTTAGACTGTTATACAGTGCCCCCAGATATTAGACTGTTATACAGTGCCCCAGGTATTAGAATATTATACAGTGTCCCAGACATTAGACTGTTAAACAGTGCTTAAGGTATTAGACTGTTATACACTGCGTCAGCTGTTGGACTATGAAACTGTGCCCCTGCTATAAGACTGTTATACAGTGTCCTAGCTATTAGACTGTTATACAGTGCTCCAGATATTAGACTGTTATACAGTGCCCCAGCTGTTAGACCATTATACAGTGCCCCAGCTGTTAGACTGTTATACAGTGTCCCAGCTATTATACTGTTATATAGTGCTCCCGATATTAGACTGTTATACAATGTCCCAGCTATTAGACCATTATACAGTGCCCCAGATATTAGACTGTTATACAGTGTCCCAGATATTAGACTGTTATACAATGTCCCAGATATTAGACTGTTATGCAGTGTCCCAAGATATTAGACTGTTATACATTGCTCCCTAGATATTAGACTGTTATACAGTGCCCCCAGACATTAGACTGTTATACAGTGTCCCAGATATTTGATTGTTACACAGTGTCCCAGCTATTAGACTGTTGTATAGTGCCCCAGACATTAGACTGTTATACACTGCTCCCCAGCTATTAGACTGTTATACAGTGTCCCAGATATTAGACTGTTATACAGTGTCCCAGATATTAGACTTTATACAGTGTCCCAGATATTAGACTTTATACAGTGTCCCCAGATGTTAGACTGTTATACACTGTCCCAGATATTAGACTTTATACAGTGTCCCAGATATTAGACTTTATACAGTGTCCCCAGATGTTAGACTGTTATACACTGCTCCCCAGATATTAGACTGTTATACAGTGTCCCAGATATTAGACTGTTATACAGTGTCCCCAGATATTAGACTTTATACAGTGTCCCCAGATATTAGACTGTTATACAGTGCCCCCAGATATTAGACTGTTATACAGTGTCCCAGATATTAGACTGTTATACAGTGTCCCCAGATATTAGACTGTTATACAGTGTCCCAGATATTAGACTTTATACAGTGTCCCCAGATATTAGACTGTTATACAGTGTCCCAGATATTAGACTTTATACAGTGTCCCAGATATTAGACTGTTATACAGTGTCCCCAGATATTAGACTGTTATACAGTGCCCCCAGATATTAGGCTATTATACAGTACCCCCTAGATGTTAGACTGTTATACAGTGTCCCCCAGATATTAGACTGTTATACAGAGCCCCCAGATGTTAGACTGTTATACAGTGTCCCCAGATATTAGACTGTTATACAGTGTCCCAGATATTAGACTTTATACAGTGTCCCCAGATATTAGACTGTTATACAGTGTCCCAGATATTAGACTTTATACAGTGTCCCCAGATATTAGACTGTTATACAGTGTCCCCAGATATTAGACTGTTATACAGTGTCCCAGATATTAGACTTTATACAGTGTCCCCAGATATTAGACTGTTATGCAGTCCCCCCAGATATTAGACTACTATACAATGTCCCGGCTGTTAGACTGTTATACAGTGCCTGAAGAAGGGCTTGTGCCCGAAACGTCGATTCTCCTGTTCCCTGGATGCTGCCTGACCTGCTGTGCTTTTCCAGCAACACATTTTCAGCTCTGATCTCCAGCATCTGCAGACCTCACTTTCTCCTGTTATACAGTGCTCCAGATATTAGACTGTTATACAGTTCCCCCGATATTAGACTGTTATACAGTTCCCCCGATATTAGACTGTTATACACTGTTCCCCTGATATTAGACTGTTATACTGTGCCCCAGACATTAGACTATTATACACTGCTCCCCAGATATTAGACTGTTATACAGTGTCCCCAGATATTAGACTGTTATACTGTGCCGCAGACATTAGACTGTTATTCACTGCTCCTCAGAAATTACACTGTTATACAGTGTCCCAGATATTAGACTGTTATACACTGTCCCCCATATATTAGACTGTTATACAGAGCCCCATATATTAGACCGTTATACAGTTTCCCCCATATTTTAGACTGTTATATAGTGTCCCCAGATATTAGACTGTTATACAGTACCCCCAGATATTAGGGATCAGTGGTGCTGGAAGAGCACAGCAATTCAGGCAGCATCCGAGGACAGGCCAAATCGACGTTTCGGGCAAAAGCCCTTCATCAGGAATAAAGGCAGAGAGCCTGAAGCGTGGAGAGATAAGCTAGGGGAGGGTGGGGGTGGGGAGAGAGTAGCATAGAGTACAATAGGTGAGTGGGGGAGGAGATGAAGGTGATAGGTCAGGGAGGAGAGGGTGGAGTGGATAGGTGGAAAAGGAGCTGGGCAGGTCGGACAAGTCCGGACAGGTCAGGGGATCGAGTTGCTGGAGGTTAGAAGCTAGGATGAGGTGGGGGAAGGGGAAATGAGGAAACTGGTGAAGTCCACATTGATGCCCTGGGGTTGAAATGTTCCGAGGCGGAAGATGAGGCGTTCTTCCTCCAGGCGTCTGGTGATGAGGGAGCGGAGGCCCAGGACCTCCATGTCCTCGGCAGAGTGGGAGGGGGAGTTGAAATGTTGAGCCACTGGGCGATTTGGTTGATTGGTGCGGGTGTCCCGGAGATGTTCCCTAAAGCGCTCTGCTAGGAGGCGCCCAGTCTCCCCAATGTAGAGGAGACCACATCGGGAGCAACGGATACAATAAATGATATTAGTGGATGTGCAGGTAAAACTTTGATGGATGTGGAAGGCTCCTTTAAGGCCTTGGATGGAGGTGAGGGAGGAGGTGTGGGCGCAGGTTTTACTGTTCCTGCGGTGGCAGGGGAAGGTGCGAGGATGGGAGGGTGGGTCGTAGGGGGGCGTGGACCTGACCAGGTAGTCACAGAGGGAACAGTCTTTGCGGAAGGCGGAGAGGGGTGGGGAGGGAAATATATTCCTGGTGGTGGGGTCTGTTTAGAGGTGGTGGAAATGTCGGCGGATGATTTGGTTTATGCAAAGGTTGGTAGGGTGGAAGGTGAGCACCAGGGGCGTTCTGTCCTTGTTACGGTTGGAGGGGTGGGGTCTGAGGGCGGAGGTGCGGGATGTGGACGAGATGCGTTGGAGGGCATCTTTAACCAAGTGGGAAGGGAAATTGCGGTCTCTAAAGAAGGAGGCCATCTGGTGTGTTCTATGGTGGAACTGGTCCTCCTGGGAGCAGATACGGCGGAGGCGGAGGAATTGGGAATACGGGATGGCATTTTTGCAAGAGGTAGGGTGGGAAGAGGTGTAATCCAGGTAGCTGTGGGAGTCGGTGGGTTTGTAAAAAATGTCAGTGTCAAGTCGATCGTCATTAATGGAGATGGAGAGGTCCAGGAAGGGGAGGGAGGTGTCAGAGATGGTCCAGGTAAATTTAAGGTCAGGGTGGAATGTGTTGGTGAAGTTGATGAATTGCTCAACCTCCTTGCGGGAGCACGAGGTGGCGCCAATGCAGTCATCAATGTAGCGGAGGAAGAGGTGGGGAGTGGTGCCGGTGTAATTACGGAAGATCAACTGCTCTACGTAGCCAACAAAGAGACAGGCATAGCTGGGGCCCATACGTGTGCCCATGGCTACCCCTTTGGTCTGGAGGAAGTGGGAAGATTCAAAGGAGAAATTGTTAAGGGTGAGGACCAGTTCGGCCAAACGAATGAGAGTGTCGGTGGAGGGGTACTGTTGGGAACATCTCCGAGACACCCGCACCAATCAACCAAATCGCCCAGTGGCTCAACATTTCAACTCCCCCTCCCACTCTGCCGAGGACATGGAGGTCCTGGGCCTCCTTCACCACCGCTCCCTCACCACCAGACGCCTGGAGGAAGAACGCCTCATCTTCCACCTCGGAACACTTCAACCCCAGGGCATCAATGTGGACTTCACCAGTTTCCTCATTTCCCCTTCCCCCACCTCATCCTAGCTTCTAACCTCCAGCAACTCGATCCCCTGACCTGTCCGGACTTGTCCGACCTGCCCAGCTCCTTTTCCACCTATCCACTCCACCCTCTCCTCCCTGACCTATCACCTTCATCCCCTCCCCCACTCACCTATTGTACTCTATGCTACTCTCTCCCCACCCCCACCCTCCCCTAGCTTATCTCTCCACGCTTCAGGCTCTCTGCCTTTATTCCTGATGAAGGGCTTTTGCCCGAAACGTCGATTTGGCCTGTCCTCGGATGCTGCCTGAATTGCTGTGCTCTTCCAGCACCACTGATCCAGAATCTGGTTTCCAGCATCTGCAGTCATTGTTTTTACCCCCAGATATTAGACTGTTATACAGTGTCCCAGATATTAGACTGTTATACAGTGTCCCAGATATTAGACTGTTATACAGTGTCCCCCAGATATTAGACTGTTATACAGTGCCCCCCAGATATTAGACTGTTATACAGTGTCCCCCAGATATTAGACTGTTATACAGTGCCCCCCAGATATTAGACTGTTATACAGTGTCCCAGATATTAGACTGTTATACAGTGCCCCCAGATATTAGATTGTTATACAGTGTCCCAGCTATTAGACTGTTATACAGTGCCCCAAGATATTAGATTGTTATACAGTGTCCCAGCTATTAGGCTGTTATACAGTGCCCCCAGATATTAGACTGTTATACAGTGCCCCAACTGTTAGACTGTTATACAGTGTCCCAGCTGTTAGACCGTTATACAGTGCCCCCGATATTAGACTGTTATACAGTGTCCCCAGATATTAGACTGTTATACACTGTTCCCCTGATATTAGACTGTTATACTGTGCCCCAGACATTAGACTATTATATACTGCTCCCCAGATATTAGAACTGTTATACAGTGTCCCAGATATTAGACTGCTATATAGTGTCCCATATATTAGTCTGTTATATAGTGTCCCAGATATTAGACTGTTAAACAGTGCCCCAGATATTAGACTGCTATATAGTGTCCCATATATTAGTCTGTTATATAGTGTCCCAGATATTAGACTGTTATACAGTGTCCCAGATATTAGAACTGTTATACAGTGCCCCAGATATTAGACTGCTATATAGTGTCCCATATATTAGTCTGTTATATAGTGTCCCAGATATTAGACTGTTATACAGTGCCCCAGACATTAGACTGTTATACACTGCTCCCCAGATATTAGACTGTTATACACTGCTCCCCAGATATTAGATTGTTATGCAGTGCCCCAGACATTAGACTGTTATACACTGTCCCCCAGATATTAGACTGTTATACACTGCTCCCCAGATATTAGACTGTTATACAGAGTCCCAGATATTAGACTGTTATACACTGCTCCCCAGATATTAGACTGTTATACAGTGCCCCAGACATTAGACTGTTATACACTGCTCCCCAGATATTAGACTGTTATACAGTGCCCCAGACATTAGACTGTTATACACTGCTCCCCAGATATTAGATTGTTATGCAGTGTCCCCAGATATTAGACTGTTATATAGTGCCCCAGATATTAGACTGTTATTCACTGCTCCCCAGATATTAGACTGTTATGCAGTACTCCCCAGATATTAGACTGTTATATAGTGCCCCAGATATTAGACTGTTATACACTGTCCCCCATATATTAGGCTGGTATACAGTGTCCCAGACATTAGACTGTTATACAGTGTCCCAGATATTAGACTGTTATACAGTACCCCAGATATTAGACTGTTATACAGTGTCCCAGATATTAGACCGTTATACAGTACCCCAGATATTAGACTATTATACAGTGCCCCAGATATTAGACTGTTATACACTGTCCCCCATATATTAGGCTGGTATACAGTGCCCCCAGACATTAGACTGTTATACAGTGCCCCCAGATATTAGACTGTCATACAGAGTCCCAGATATTAGACTGTTATACAGTAGCCCAGCTATTAGACTGACATACAGTGTCCCAGCTGTTAGACTGTTATACAGTGCCCCAGCTTTTAGACTGTTGGACAGTGTCCCAGATATTAGACTGTTATACATTCTCCCTGCTGTTAGATTGTTATACAGTATCCCAGATATTAGACTGTCATACAGTGTCCCAGATATTAGACTGTCATACAGTGTCCCAGCTGTTAGACTGTTATACAGTGTCCCAGATATTAGACTGTCATACAGTGTCCCAGATATTAGACTGTTATACAGTGTCCCAGATATTAGACTGTTATACAGTGTCCCAGATATTAGACTGTTATACAGTGTCCCCCAGATATTAGACTGTTATACAGTGCCCCCCAGATATTAGACTGTTATACAGTGTCCCAGATATTAGACTGTTATACAGTGTCCCCAGATATTAGACTGTTATACACTGCTCCCCAGATATTAGACTGTTATACAGAGTCCCAGATATTAGACTGTTATACACTGCTCCCCAGATATTAGACTGTTATACAGTGCCCCAGACATTAGACTGTTATACACTGCTCCCCAGATATTAGACTGTTATACAGTGCCCCAGACATTAGACTGTTATACACTGCTCCCCAGATATTAGACTGTTATACACTGCTCCCCAGATATTAGATTGTTATGCAGTGTCCCCAGATATTAGACTGTTATATAGTGCCCCAGATATTAGACTGTTATTCACTGCTCCCCAGATATTAGACTGTTATGCAGTACTCCCCAGATATTAGACTGTTATATAGTGCCCCAGATATTAGACTGTTATACACTGTCCCCCATATATTAGGCTGGTATACAGTGTCCCAGACATTAGACTGTTATACAGTGTCCCAGATATTAGACTGTTATACAGTACCCCAGATATTAGACTGTTATACAGTGTCCCAGATATTAGACCGTTATACAGTACCCCAGATATTAGACTGTTATACAGTGCCCCAGATATTAGACTGTTATACACTGTCCCCCATATATTAGGCTGGTATACAGTGCCCCCAGACATTAGACTGTTATACAGTGCCCCCAGATATTAGACTGTCATACAGAGTCCCAGATATTAGACTGTTATACAGTAGCCCAGCTATTAGACTGACATACAGTGTCCCAGCTGTTAGACTGTTATACAGTGCCCCAGCTTTTAGACTGTTGGACAGTGTCCCAGATATTAGACTGTTATACATTCTCCCTGCTGTTAGATTGTTATACAGTATCCCAGATATTAGACTGTCATACAGTGTCCCAGATATTAGACTGTCATACAGTGTCCCAGCTGTTAGACTGTTATACAGTGTCCCAGATATTAGACTGTCATACAGTGTCCCAGATATTAGACTGTTATACAGTGTCCCAGATATTAGACTGTTATACAGTGTCCCAGATATTAGACTGTTATACAGTGTCCCCCAGATATTAGACTGTTATACAGTGCCCCCCAGATATTAGACTGTTATACAGTGTCCCAGATATTAGACTGTTATACAGTGTCCCCAGATATTAGACTGTTATACACTGCTCCCCAGATATTAGACTGTTATACAGAGTCCCAGACATTAGACTGTTATACACTGCTCCCCAGATATTAGATTGTTATGCAGTGTCCCCAGATATTAGACTGTTATATAGTGCCCCAGATATTAGACTGTTATTCACTGCTCCCCAGATATTAGACTGTTATGCAGTACTCCCCAGATATTAGACTGTTATATAGTGCCCCAGATATTAGACTGTTATACACTGTCCCCCATATATTAGGCTGGTATACAGTGTCCCAGACATTAGACTGTTATACAGTGTCCCAGATATTAGACTGTTATACAGTACCCCAGATATTAGACTGTTATACAGTGTCCCAGATATTAGACCGTTATACAGTACCCCAGATATTAGACTGTTATACAGTGCCCCAGATATTAGACTGTTATACACTGTCCCCCATATATTAGGCTGGTATACAGTGCCCCCAGACATTAGACTGTTATACAGTGCCCCCAGATATTAGACTGTCATACAGAGTCCCAGATATTAGACTGTTATACAGTAGCCCAGCTATTAGACTGACATACAGTGTCCCAGCTGTTAGACTGTTATACAGTGCCCCAGCTTTTAGACTGTTGGACAGTGTCCCAGATATTAGACTGTTATACATTCTCCCTGCTGTTAGATTGTTATACAGTATCCCAGATATTAGACTGTCATACAGTGTCCCAGATATTAGACTGTCATACAGTGTCCCAGCTGTTAGACTGTTATACAGTGTCCCAGATATTAGACTGTCATACAGTGTCCCAGATATTAGACTGTTATACAGTGTCCCAGATATTAGACTGTTATACAGTGTCCCAGATATTAGACTGTTATACAGTGTCCCCCAGATATTAGACTGTTATACAGTGCCCCCCAGATATTAGACTGTTATACAGTGTCCCAGATATTAGACTGTTATACAGTGTCCCCAGATATTAGACTGTTATACACTGCTCCCCAGATATTAGACTGTTATACAGAGTCCCAGATATTAGACTGTTATACACTGCTCCCCAGATATTAGACTGTTATACAGTGCCCCAGACATTAGACTGTTATACACTGCTCCCCAGATATTAGACTGTTATACAGTGCCCCAGACATTAGACTGTTATACACTGCTCCCCAGATATTAGACTGTTATACACTGCTCCCCAGATATTAGATTGTTATGCAGTGTCCCCAGATATTAGACTGTTATATAGTGCCCCAGATATTAGACTGTTATTCACTGCTCCCCAGATATTAGACTGTTATGCAGTACTCCCCAGATATTAGACTGTTATATAGTGCCCCAGATATTAGACTGTTATACACTGTCCCCCATATATTAGGCTGGTATACAGTGTCCCAGACATTAGACTGTTATACAGTGTCCCAGATATTAGACTGTTATACAGTACCCCAGATATTAGACTGTTATACAGTGTCCCAGATATTAGACCGTTATACAGTACCCCAGATATTAGACTGTTATACAGTGCCCCAGATATTAGACTGTTATACACTGTCCCCCATATATTAGGCTGGTATACAGTGCCCCCAGACATTAGACTGTTATACAGTGCCCCCAGATATTAGACTGTCATACAGAGTCCCAGATATTAGACTGTTATACAGTAGCCCAGCTATTAGACTGACATACAGTGTCCCAGCTGTTAGACTGTTATACAGTGCCCCAGCTTTTAGACTGTTGGACAGTGTCCCAGATATTAGACTGTTATACATTCTCCCTGCTGTTAGATTGTTATACAGTATCCCAGATATTAGACTGTCATACAGTGTCCCAGATATTAGACTGTCATACAGTGTCCCAGCTGTTAGACTGTTATACAGTGTCCCAGATATTAGACTGTCATACAGTGTCCCAGCTGTTAGACTGTTATACAGTGCCCCCGGCTGTTAGACTATTATACACTGTCCCAGCTGTTAGACTGTTATACAGAGTCCCAGCTGTTAGACTTTTACACAGTGTCGCAGATATTAGACTGTTATACAGAGTACCAGCTGTTTGACTGTTAGACAGTGTCTCAGGTATTATACTTTTATGCAGTACCCCAGCTGTAACACTGCCGTACAGTGTCCCAACTATTAGACTGTTAATGAGTGCCCCAGCTATTAGATTGTTATACAGTTTCCCAACTGTTAGACAGTTATACCGTGCCCTTGCTATCAGACTGTTACACAGTGTCCCAGAGTTTAGACTGTTATACAGGGTCCCAGCTATTAGACTGTTATACACTGTCTCCGATATTAGACTGCTATACAGTTTCTCAGCTATTAGACATTATGCAGTGCCAAAGCTATTAGACTGTTATATAGTGCCCCAGCTGTTATACTGTTTAACAGTGTCCCAGATATTTGACTGTTGTATAACAGCTGTTAGACTGTTATACAGTGCCCCCAGCTGTTAGACTGTTACACAGTGTTCCAGCTATTAGACAGTTATACAGTGTCCCAGATATTAGACTGTTATACAGTGTCCCAGATATTAGACTGTTATACAGTGTCCCAGACTGTTATACAGTATCCCAGATATTAGACTGTTATACAGTGTCCCAGTTATTCGAAGGTTGTATGGGGGTGAGTGACCACTGTCCAGAGAGTGACCGGCTGGGTCAGAGGGAGTGTGACCACTGTCCAGAGAGTGACCGGCTGGGTCAGAGGGAGTGTGACCACTGTCCAGAGAGTGACCGGCTGGGTCAGAGGGAGTGTGACCACTGTCCGGAGAGTGACCGGATGGGTCAGAGGGAGTGTGACCACTGTCCGGAGAGTGACCGGCTGGGTCAGAGGGTGTGTGACCACTGTCCGGAGAGTGACCGGCTGGGTCAGAGGGAGTGTGACCACTGTCCGGAGAGTGACCGGCTGGGTCAGAGGGAGTGTGACCACTGTCCGGAGAGTGACCGGCTGGGTCAGAGGGAGTGTGACCACTGTCCGGAGAGTGACCGGCTGGGTCAGAGGGAGTGTGACCACTGTCCGGAGAGTGACCGGCTGGGTCAGAGGGAGTGTGACCACTGTCCGGAGAGTGACCGGCTGGGTCAGAGGGAGTGTGACCACTGTCCGGAGAGTGACCGGCTGGGTCAGAGGGAGTGTGACCACTGTCCGGAGAGTGACCGGCTGGGTCAGAGGGAGTGTGACCACTGTCCGGAGAGTGACCGGCTGGGTCAGAGGGAGTGTGACCACTGTCCAGAGAGTGAGCGGCTGGGTCAGAGGGAGTGTGACCACTGTCCAGAGAGTGACCGGCTGGGTCAGAGGGAGTGTGACCACTGTCCAGAGAGTGACCGGCTGGGTCAGAGGGAGTGTGACCACTGTCCAGAGAGTGACCGGCTGGGTCAGAGGGAGTGTGACCACTGTCCAGAGAGTGACCGGCTGGGTCAGAGGGAGTGTGACCACTGTCCAGAGAGTGACCTGCTGTGTCAGAGGGAGTGTGACCACTGTCCAGAGAGTGACCAAGACGCGACAGATCTCTGACCACTGAGCTCAGTTGCCAAGGGAGTAGCTGTGTGCGAGATCTTTTGTGACTCAGGGGTAGTGATCTCAGAGCGAGAGAGAGAGACAGAGGGCTGTGTGGGAGGGTGGGGAGGGAGGGGGAGAGGACTGTGTGGGAGGGTGGGGAGGGGGGGGAGAGGGCTGTGTGGGAGGGTGGGGAGGGAGGGGGAGAGGACTGTGTGGGAGGGTGGGGAGGGAGGGGGAGAGGACTGTGTGGGAGGGTGGGGAGGGAGGGGGAGAGGGCTGTGTGGGAGGGTGGGGAGGGAGGGAGGGAGAGGGCTGTGTGGGAGGGTGGGGAGGGAGGGAGAGAGAGGGCTGTGTGGGAGGGTGGGGAGGGAGGGGGAGAGGGCTGTGTGGGAGGGTGGGGAGGGAGGGAGAGAGAGGGCTGTGTGGGAGGGTGGGGAGGGAGGGGGAGAGGGCTGTGTGGGAGGGTGGGGAGGGAGGGGGAGAGGACTGTGTGGGAGGGTGGGGAGGGAGGGGGAGAGGACTGTGTGGGAGGGTGGGGAGGGAGGGGGAGAGGGCTGTGTGGGAGGGTGGGGAGGGAGGGAGGGAGAGGGCTGTGTGGGAGGGTGGGGAGGGAGGGAGAGAGAGGGCTGTGTGGGAGGGTGGGGAGGGAGGGGGAGAGGGCTGTGTGGGAGGGTGGGGAGGGAGGGAGAGAGAGGGCTGTGTGGGAGGGTGGGGAGGGAGGGGGAGAGGGCTGTGTGGGAGGGTAGGGAGGGAGGGAGAGGGCTGTGTGGGAGGGTGGGGAGGGAGGGAGAGAGAGGGCTGTGTGGGAGGGTGGGGAGGGAGGGGGAGAGGGCTGTGTGGGAGGGTAGGGAGGGAGGGAGAGGGCTGTGTGGGAGGGTGGGGAGGGAGGGAGAGAGAGGGCTGTGTGGGAGGGTGGGGAGGGAGGGGGAGAGGGCTGTGTGGGAGGGTGGGGAGGGAGGGGGAGAGGGCTGTGTGGGAGGGTGGGGAGGGAGGGGGAGGGCTGTGTGGGAGGGTGGGGAGGGAGGGGGAGAGGGCTGTGTGGGAGGGTGGGGAGGGTGGGGAGGGAGGGGGAGAGGGCTGTGTGGGAGGGTGGGGAGGGAGGGGGAGAGGGCTGTGTGGGAGGGTGGGGAGGGAGGGAGAGGGCTGTGTGGGAGGGTGGGGAGGGAGGGAGAGGGCTGTGTGGGAGGGTGGGGAGGGAGGGAGAGGGCTGTGTGGGAGGGTGGGGAGGGAGGGGGAGGGCTGTGTGGGAGGGTGGGGAGGGAGGGAGAGGGCAGTGTGGGAGGGTGGGGAGGGAGGGGGAGAGGGCTGTGTGGGAGGGTGGGGAGGGAGGGAGAGGGCAGTGTGGGAGAGTGGGGAGGGAGGGGGAGAGGGCTGTGTGGGAGGGTGGGGAGGGAGGGGGAGAGGGATGTGTGGGAGGGTGGGGAGGGAGGGAGAGGGCAGTGTGGGAGAGTGGGGAGGGAGGGGGAGAGGGCTGTGTGGGAGGGTGGGGAGGGAGGGGGAGAGGGCTGTGTGGGAGAGTGGGGAGGGAGGGGGAGAGGGATGTGTGGGAGGGTGGGGAGGGAGGGGGAGAGGGCTGTGTGGGAGGGTGGGGAGGGGGGGAGAGGGCTGTGTGGGAGTGTGGGGAGGGAGGGAGAGGGGGTTGTGTGGGAGGGTGGGGAGGGAGGGAGAGGGGGATGTGTGGGAGGGTGGGGAGGGAGGGAGAGGGCAGTGTGGGAGAGTGGGGAGGGAGGGGGAGAGGGCTGTGTGGGAGGGTGGGGAGGGAGGGGGAGAGGGCTGTGTGGGAGAGTGGGGAGGGAGGGGGAGAGGGCTGTGTGTGAGGGTAGGGAGGGAGGGAGAGAGAGGGCTGTGTGGGAGGGAGGGGAGGGAGGGAGAGAGAGGGCTGTGTGGGAGGGAGGGAAGGAGGGAGGGAGAGAGGGATGTGTGGCAGGGTAGGGAAGGAGGGTGAGAGGGATGTGTGGGAGGGTGGGGAGGGATGGTGAGAGGGATGTGTGGGAGGGTAGGGAAGGAGGGTGAGAGTGATGTGTGGGAGGGTAGGGAGGGATGGTAAGAGGGATGTGTGGGAGGGTAGGGAAGGAGGGTGAGAGGGATGTGTGGGAGGGTGAGGAGGGAGGGTGAGAGGGATGTGTGGGAGGGTAGGGAGGGATGGTGAGAGGGATGTGTGGGAGGGTAGGGAGGGATGGTGAGAGGGATGTGTGGGAGGGTAGGGAATGAGGGAGAGAGGGATGTGTGGGAGGGTGAGGAGGGAGGAGGAGGGGACGGTGTGGGAGGGTAGGGAGGGATGGTGAGAGGGCTGTGTGGGAAGGTGAGGAGGGATGGAGAGTGGGATGTGTGGGAGGGTGGGAGGGTGAGAGGGATGTGTGGGAGGGTGGGGAGGGATGGTGAGAGGGATGTGTGGGAGGGTAGGGAAGGAGGGTGAGAGTGATGTGTGGGAGGGTAGGGAGGGATGGTAAGAGGGATGTGTGGGAGGGTAGGGAAGGAGGGTGAGAGGGATGTGTGGGAGGGTGAGGAGGGAGGGTGAGAGGGATGTGTGGGAGGGTAGGGAGGGATGGTGAGAGGGATGTGTGGGAGGGTGAGGAGGGAGGGTGAGAGGGATGTGTGGGAGGGTAGGGAGGGATGGTGAGAGGGATGTGTGGGAGGGTAGGGAGGGATGGTGAGAGGGATGTGTGGGAGGGTAGGGAATGAGGGGCAGGGGACGGTGTGGGAGGGTGGGGAGGGAGGGAGGGCTGTGTGGGAGGGTGGGGAGGGAGGGGGAGAGGGCTGTGTGGGAGGGTGGGGAGTGAGGGAGAGAGGGATGTGTGGGAGGGTGGGGAGGGAGGGAGAGAGGGATGTGTGGGAGGGTGGGGAGGGAGGGAGAGAGGGATGTGTGGGAGGGTGGGGAGGGAGGGAGAGAGGGATGTGTGGGAGGGTGGGGAGGGAGGGAGAGAGGGATGTGTGGGAGGGTGAGGAGGGAGAGTGAGAGGGATGTGTGGGAGGGTGGGGAGGGAGGGAGGGATGTGTGGGAGGGTGGAGAGGGAGGGGGAGATGTGTGGGAGGGTGAGGAGGGAGGGTGAGAGGGATGTGTGGGAGGGTGAGGAGGGAGGGTGAGAGGGATGTGTGGGAGGGTGGGGAGGGAGGGAGAGAGGGATGTGTGGGAGGGTGAGGAGGGAGGGTGAGAGGGATGTGTGGGAGGGTGAGGAGGGAGGGTGAGAGGGATGTGTGGGAGGGTGAGGAGGGAGAGTGAGTGGGATGTGTGGGAGTGTGAGGAGGGAGGGAGAGAGGGCTGTGTGGGAGGGTGAGGAGGGAGGGAGAGAGGGCTGTGTGGGAGGGTAGGGAGGGATGGTGAGAGGGATGTGTGGGAGGGTGAGGAGGGAGGGTGAGAGGGATGTGTGGGTGGGTGAGGAGGGAGGGAGAGAGGGCTGTGTGGGAGGGTGGGGAGGGAGGGTGAGAGGGATGTGTGGGAGGGTGAGGAGGGAGGGTGAGAGGGATGTGTGGGAGGGTAGGGAGGGAGGGAGAGAGGGCTGTGTGGGAGGGTGGGGAGGGAGGGTGAGAGGGATGTGTGGGAGTGTGAGGAGGGAGGGTGAGTGGGATGTGTGGGAGGGTGAGGAGGGAGAGGGAGAGGGATGTGTGGGAGGGTAGGGAGGGATGGTGAGAGGGATGTGTGGGAGGGTGAGGAGGGAGGGAGAGAGGGCTGTGTGGGAGGGTAGGGAGGGAGGGAGAGAGGGCTCTGTGGGAGGGTGAGGAGGGAGGGTGAGAGGGATGTGTGGGAGGGTGAGGAGGGAGGGAGAGAGGGCTGTGTGGGAGGGTAGGGAGGGAGGGAGAGAGGGCTCTGTGGGAGGGTGAGGAGGGAGGGTGAGAGGGATGTGTGGGAGGGTAGGGAGGGATGGTGAGAGGGATGTGTGGGAGGGTGAGGAGGGAGGGTGAGAGTGATATGTGGGAGGGTAGGGAGGGAGGGAGAGAGGGCTGTGTGGGAGGGTGGGGAGGGAGGGAAAGACGGTTGTGTGGGAGGGTAGGGAGTGATGGTGAGAGGGATGTGTGGGAGGGTGACGAGGGGGGGAGAGGGCTGTGTGGGAGGGTGAGGAGGGAGGGAGAGAGGGATGTGTGGGAGGGTGAGGAGGGAGGGGGAGAGGGATGTGTGGAAGGGTGAGGAGGGAGGGTGAGAGGGATGTGTGGGAGGGTGAGGAGGGAGGGTGAGAGGGATATGTGGGAGGGTGAGGAGGGAGGGTGAGTGGGATGTGTGGGAGGGTGAGGAGGGAGGGAGAGAGGGATGTGTGGGAGGGTGGGGAGGGAGGGTGAGAGGGATGTGTGGGAGGGTGAGGAGGGAGGGTGAGTGGGATGTGTGGGAGGGTGGGGAGGGAGGGAGAGAGGGATGTGTGGGAGGGTAGGGAGGGATGGTGAGAGGGATTTGTGGGAGAGTGAGGAGGGAGGGTGAGAGGGATGTGTGGGAGGGTAGGGAGGGATGGTGAGAGGGATGTGTGGGAGGGAGAGGAGGGAGGGTGAGAGGGATGTGTGGGAGGGTAGGGAGGGATGGAGAGAGGGCTGTGTGGGAGGGTGGGGAGGGAGGGAGAGAGGGTTGTGTGGGAGGGTAGGGAGGGAGGGAGAGAGGGCTGTGTGGGAGGGTGAGGAGGGAGGGCGAGAGGGCTGTGTGGGAGGGTGAGGAGGGAGGGTGAGTGGGATGTGTGGGAGGGTGAGGGGGGGCAGAGGGCTGTGTGGGAGGGTGAGGAGGGAGGGTGAGAGGGATGTGTGGGAGGGTGAGGAGGGAGGGAGAGAGGGATGTGTGGGAGGGTGGGGAGGGAGGGAGGGATGTGTGGGAGGGTGGGGAGGGAGGGAGGGATGTGTGGGAGGGTGGGGAGGGAGGGAGAGAGGGATGTGTGGGAGGGTGGGGAGGGAGGGAGGGATGTGTGGGAGGGTGGGGAGGGCTGGAGGGAGGGCTGTGTGGGATGGTGAGGAGTGAGAAAGAGAGAGGGCTGTGTGGGAGGGTGAGGAGGGAGGGTGAGAGGGATGTGTGGGTGGGTGGGGAGGGATGGAGAGAGGGCTGTGTGGGAGGGTGGGGAGGGAGGGAGAGAGGGCTGTGTGGGAGGGTGGGGAGGGATGGAGAGAGGGCTGTGTGGGAGGGTGGGGAGGGAGGGTGAGAGGGATGGGTGGGAGGGTGGGGAGGGTGGGAGAGAGGGCTGTGTGGGAGGGTGAGGAGGGAGGGTGAGAGGGATGTGTGGGAGGGTGAGGAGGGAGGGAGAGAGGGATGTGTGGGAGGGTGAGGAGGGGGGGTGAGAGGGATTTGTTGGAGGGTAGGGAGGGAGGGTGAGTGGGATGTGTGGGAGGGTGAGGTGGGAGGGGGAGGGGGATGTGTGGGAGGGTAGGGAGGGACGGAGAGGGGACAGTGTGGGAGGGTGGGGAGGGAGGGAGGGATGTGTGGGAGGGTGGGGAGGGAGGGAGGGATGTGTGGGAGGGTGGGGAGGAAGGGAGAGAGGGATGTGTGGGAGGGTGGGGAGGGAGGGAGGGATGTGTGGGAGGGTGGGGAGGGCTGGAGGGAGGGCTGTGTGGGATGGTGAGGAGTGAGAAAGAGAGAGGGCTGTGTGGGAGGGTGAGGAGGGAGGGTGAGAGGGATGTGTGGGTGGGTGGGGAGGGATGGAGAGAGGGCTGTGTGGGAGGGTGGGGAGGGAGGGTGAGAGGGATGTGTGGGAGGGTGGGGAGGGTGGGAGAGAGGGCTGTGTGGGAGGGTGAGGAGGGAGGGTGAGAGGGATGTGTGGGAGGGTGAGGAGGGAGGGTGAGAGGGATGTGTGGGAGGGTGAGGGGGGTGAGAGGGATGTGTGGGAGGGTAGGGAGGGATGGTGAGAGGGATGTGTGGGAGGGTGAGGAGGGATGGTGAGAGGGATGTGTGGGAGGGTAGGGAGGGATGGTGAGAGGGATGTGTGGGAGGGTGGGGAGGGAGGGAGAGAGGGATGTGTGGGAGGGTAGGGAGGGATGGTGAGAGGGATGTGTGGGAGGGTAGGGAGGGATGGTGAGAGGGATGTGTGGGAGGGTGGGGAGGGAGGGTGAGAGGGATGTGTGGGAGGGAGAGGAGGGAGGGTGAGAGGGATGTGTGGGAGGGTGGGGAGGGAGGGAGAGAGGGATGTGTGGGAGGGTGGGGAGGGAGGGAGAGAGGGATGTGTGGGAGGGTGTGGAGGGAGAGTGAGAGGGATGTGTGGGAGGGTGGGGAGGGAGGGAGGGATGTGTGGGAGGGTGGGGAGGGAGGGGGAGAGGGATGTGTGGGAGGGTGGGGAGGGAGGGAGAGAGGGATGTGTGGGAGGGTGTGGAGGGAGAGTGAGAGGGCTGTGTGGGAGGGTGAGGAGGGAGGGAGGGATGTGTGGGAGGGTGGGGAGGGGGAGAGAGAGATGTGTGGGAGGGTGAGGAGGGAGGGGGAGAGGGCTGTGTGGGAGGGTGGGGAGGGAGGGGGAGAGGGCTGTGTGGGAGGGTGGGGGGGAGGGAGCGAGGGATGTGTGGGAGGGTGAGGAGGGAGGGTGAGTGGGATGTGTGGGAGGGTGAGGAGGGAGGGTGAGTGGGATGTGTGGGAGGGTGAGGAGGGAGGGTGAGTGGGATGTGTGGGAGGGTGAGGAGGGAGGGAGAGAGGGCTGTGTGGGAGGGTGGGGAGGGAGGGTGAGAGGGATGTGTGGGTGGGTGAGGAGGGAGGGTGAGTGGGATGTGTGGGAGGGTGAGGAGGGAGGGAGAGAGGGCTGTGTGGGAGGGTAGGGAGGGAGGGAGAGAGGGATGTGTGGGAGGGTGAGGAGGGAGGGTGAGTGGGATGTGTGGGAGGGTGAGGAGGGAGGGAGAGAGGGCTGTGTGGGAGGGTAGGGAGGGAGGGAGAGAGGGCTGTGTGGGAGGGTGAGGAGGGAGAGGGAGAGGGATGTGTGGGAGGGTAGGGAGGGATGGTGAGAGGGATGTGTGGGAGGGTGAGGAGGGAGGGTGAGTGGGATGTGTGGGAGGGTGAGGAGGGAGGGAGAGAGGGCTGTGTGGGAGGGTAGGGAGGGAGGGAGAGAGGGCTCTGTGGGAGGGTGAGGAGGGAGGGTGAGAGGGATGTGTGGGTGGGTAGGGAGGGATGGTGAGAGGGATGTGTGGGAGGGTGAGGAGGGAGGGTGAGAGTGATATGTGGGAGGGTAGGGAGTGATGGTGAGAGGGATGTGTGGGAGGGTGACGAGGGGGGGAGAGGGCTGTGTGGGAGGGTGAGGAGGGAGGGTGAGAGGGATGTGTGGGAGGGTGAGGAGGGAGGGGGAGAGGGATGTGTGGGAGGGTAGGGAGGGAGGGAGAGAGGGATGTGTGGGAGGGTGAGGAGGGAGGGTGAGAGGGATGTGTGGGAGGGTAGGGAGGGAGGGAGAGAGGGCTGTGTGGGAGGGTGAGGAGGGAGAGGGAGAGGGATGTGTGGGAGGGTAGGGAGGGATGGTGAGAGGGATGTGTGGGAGGGTGAGGAGGGAGGGTGAGTGGGATGTGTGGGAGGGTGAGGAGGGAGGGAGAGAGGGCTGTGTGGGAGGGTGAGGAGGGAGGGAGAGAGGGCTGTGTGGGAGGGTAGGGAGGGAGGGAGAGAGGGATGTGTGGGAGGGTGAGGAGGGAGGGTGAGAGGGATGTGTGGGAGGGTGAGGAGGGAGGGTGAGAGTGATATGTGGGAGGGTAGGGAGGGAGGGAGAGAGGGCTGTGTGGGAGGGTGGGGAGGGAGGGAGAGAGGGCTCTGTGGGAGGGTGAGGAGGGAGGGTGAGAGGGATGTGTGGGAGGGTAGGGAGGGATGGTGAGAGGGATGTGTGGGAGGGTGAGGAGGGAGGGTGAGAGTGATATGTGGGAGGGTAGGGAGAGAGGGCTGTGTGGGAGGGTGGGGAGGGAGGGAAAGACGGTTGTGTGGGAGGGTAGGAGTGATGGTGAGAGGGATGTGTGGGAGGGTGACGAGGGGGGGAGAGGGCTGTGTGGGAGGGTGAGGAGGGAGGGAGAGAGGGATGTGTGGAAGGGTGAGGAGGGAGGGTGAGAGGGATATGTGGGAGGGTGAGGAGGGAGGGTGAGTGGGATGTGTGGGAGGGTGAGGAGGGAGGGAGAGAGGGATGTGTGGGAGGGTGGGGAGGGAGGGTGAGAGGGATGTGTGGGAGGGTGAGGAGGGAGGGTGAGTGGGATGTGTGGGAGGGTAGGGAGGGATGGAGAGAGGGATTTGTGGGAGAGTGAGGAGGGAGGGTGAGAGGGATGTGTGGGAGGGTAGGGAGGGATGGTGAGAGGGATGTGTGGGAGGGAGAGGAGGGAGGGTGAGAGGGATGTGTGGGAGGGTAGGGAGGGATGGAGAGAGGGCTGTGTGGGAGGGTGGGGAGGGAGGGAGAGAGGGTTGTGTGGGAGGGTAGGGAGGGAGGGAGAGAGGGCTGTGTGGGAGGGTGAGGAGGGAGGGCGAGAGGGCTGTGTGGGAGGGTGAGGAGGGAGGGTGAGTGGGATGTGTGGGAGGGTGAGGAGGGAGGGAGAGAGGGTTGTGTGGGAGGGTAGGGAGGGAGGGAGAGAGGGCTGTGTGGGAGGGTGAGGGGGGGCAGAGGGATGTGTGGGAGGGTGAGGAGGGAGGGGGAGAGGGATGTGTGGGAGGGTGAGGAGGGGGGGTGAGAGGGATTTGTTGGAGGGTAGGGAGGGATGGTGAGAGGGCTGTGTGGGAGGGTGGGGAGGGAGGGAGTGAGGGTTGTGTGGGAGGGTGGGTAGGGGGAGAGGGATGTGTGGGAGGGTGAGGAGGGAGGGAGGGAGGGATGTGTGGGAGGGTGGGGAGGGAGGGAGAGAGGGATGTGTGGGAGGGTAGGGAGGGAGGGTGAGTGGGATGTGTGGGAGGGTGAGGTGGGAGGGGGAGAGGGCTGTGTGGGAGGGTGGGGAGGGAGGGAGAGAGAGGACTGTGTGGGAGGGTGGGGAGGGAGGAGGAGAGGGCTGTGTGGGAGTGAGGGAGGGGGAGGGGACAGTGTGGGAGGGTGGGGAGGGAGGGAGGGATGTGTGGGAGGGTGAGGAGGGAGGGAGAGAGGGATGTGTGGGAGGGTGGGGAGGGAGGGAGAGGGGGATGTGTGGGAGGGTAGGGAGGGACGGAGAGGGGACAGTGTGGGAGGGTGGGGAGGGAGGGAGGGATGTGTGGGAGGGTGGGGAGGGAGAGAGGGATGTGTGGGAGGGTGGGGAGAGAGGGAGAGAGGGATGTGTGGGAGGGTGGGGAGGGAGGGAGAGGGGACAGTGTGGGAGGGTGGGGAGGGAGGGAGGGATGTGTGGGAGGGTGGGGAGAGAGGGAGAGAGGGATGTGTGGGAGGGTGGGGAGGGAGGGAGAGGGGACAGTGTGGGAGGGTGGGGAGGGAGGGAGGGCTGTGTGGGAGGGTGGGGAGGGAGTGGGAGAGGGGGATGTGTGGGAGGGTAGGGAGGGAGGGAGAGAGGGTTGTGTGGGAGGGTGGGGAGGGATGGTGAGAGGGTTGTGTGGGAGAGTGGGGAGGGAGGGAGAGAGGGTTGTGTGGGAGGGTGAGGAGGGAGGGAGAGTGAGGTCTGTGTGGGAGGGTGGGGAGGGAGGGAGTGAGGGCTGTGTGGGAGGGTGGGGAGGGGGAGAGGGCTGTGTGGGAGGGTGGGGAGGGAGGGAGTGAGGGCTGTGTGGGAGGGTGGGGAGGGGGAGAGGGCTGTGTGGGAGGGTGGGGAGGGAGGGAGTGAGGGCTGTGTGGGAGGGTGGGGAGGGAGTGAGGGATGTGTGGGAGGGTAGTGAGGGAGGGAGTGAGGGCTGTGTGGGAGGGTGAGGAGGGAGGGAGAGAGGGATGTGTGGGAGGGTGGGGAGGGGGAGAGGGCTGTGTGGGAGGGTGGGGAGGGGGAGAGGGCTGTGTGGGAGGGTGGGGAGGGAGGGAGTGAGGGCTGTGTGGGAGGGTGGGGAGGGGGAGAGTGAGGGCTGTGTGGGAGGGTGGGTAGGGGGAGAGGGCTGTGTGGGAGGGTGGGGAGGGGGAGAGTGAGGGCTGTGTGGGAGGGTGGGTAGGGGGAGAGGGCTGTGTGGGAGGGTGGGGAGGGGGAGAGGGCTGTGTGGGAGGGTGGGGAGGGAGGGAGTGAGGGCTGTGTGGGAGGGTGGGGAGGGGGAGAGGGCTGGAAGCCATCGCTGTGGCGAGGGGAGGAAGGGGGTTGTTTTTGTTGGTGCAGTGGGTGCCCCGTTTGCAGTCCGTGCATGAGTGTGTTCGGCCAGCAACCCTCCCTAACCCTCACTCTGCTGAGAGACCAGCGGCTGGCACAACACGTGCTGGCTTATGACTTCATTCAATACGGTCCTGATGTTTTGGGACATAAATCTTCATAAAGTCAGGCGAGTGATTAATGGGGGGGTGGAGAGCTGCAGTTCTAGACCTCTCCCATTACAGGATAATGGGAAGATAGAATACCCTTGTCTCCTCCACTAGACCCATGTCATTTGTTCCACTTTGCACTCCATTTAGCCTGGAGAGTACAAGCCACTCCATCAAAAATATTTTCAGAGTTAATTTCCTCCCTTAATCTGCTTGATTCTTATTTGGTATCGAGTGGCAGCATTGATTTTTTTGGTGTCTAAATTAAATAATCCTGTTTTCATGCATGGCTTGCTAACAGACTAGACGCCTTTGCTCAGCTTCAGGAGCTAGGAGGAGGGAGGGAGTGTGTGTGGGGGGGGGGGAACAGAGAAAATGCTAAAAAGTGACAAATTGCTCATGTGTGTCACAAATTCCTTTCAGATTTAAAGGCGTGTGCAGCCGATCGTCAGATCCATCCAGCCTCATTTTGTTTGCCATTTTTCTTCGGGGTCCTTAGCGGATTTTGTTTGCTCAGGATGAAGACTCACAGAGACACACACACAGACACACACACACAGACACACACACACACACAGACACACAGGCACAGGCACACACACACACACACACAGACACACACACACAGACACACACAGACACACACACACAGACACCCACACACACAGGCACAGACACACACACACACACACAGACACACAGGCACAGACACACACACACAGACACACACACACACACAGACACACAGGCACAGACACACACACACACACACAGGCACACACACACAGGCACAGACACAGACACACACACAGACACACAGGCACAGACACACACTCACACACACACACACACACAGACCACACACACACACACACACAGACCACAGACACACACACACACACACAGACACACACACAGGCACAGACACACACACACAGACACACACACAGACACACAGACACACACACAGACACACACACACACACACACACACACACAGACACACACACAGGCACAGACACACACACACAGACACACAGGCACAGACACACACGCACACACAGACACACACACAGGCACAGGCACACACACACACACACAGGCACACGCACACACACACACAGGCACACGCACACACACACTCACGCACAGGCACACACACACATAGGCACAGGCACACACACACACGGGCACACACACACACAGGCGCACACACACAGGCACAGGTACACACACAGAGAGACACAGGCACACACACAGACACAGACAGGCACGCACACACAAGCACACGCGCATACACACAGGCATACACACACAGGCACAAACACACACGGCACAGGCACACACACACAGGTACAGACACACACACACACAGACACACAGGCACAGACACACGCACAGGCACTGACACACACACACTCACGTGCACACAGACACACAGGCACTCACACACAGACACACACACACGCACACACAGACACACACACACAGACACACACACACACAGACACACACACATGCACAGACACACACACACACACAGACACACACACACACCGGCACACACACACAGACACACACACGCGCGCGCGCATCACACACACATAGGCACACACACAGGCACACACAGGCACACACACAAACACGCACACACACAGACACACACAGGCACAGCCACACAGACACAGGCACAGATACACACACACAGACATAGGCACAGACACACACACAGGCACAGGCACACACACACGTACACACACACACTCATGCACACACATACACACACAGTCACAGGCACAGACATGCACACACAGACACAGGCACACACAGACACAGGCACAGGCACATACACACACACAGACACACACATACACAGGCACAGACACACACACATGCACACACAGGCACAGGCACACTCAGGCACAGGCACAGACACATTCACACACACACAGACACACACATGCACAGGCACACACACAAACACTCATGCACACACACACACACTCACACACAGACACCCACACAGGCACAGGCGTACACACACACAGACACACGGACACTCACGGACACACACGTGCAGGCACAGACACATACAAACACAGACACACACACACACAGACACAAGCACACATACACACACAGTCACAGGCACAGGCACACACACATGCACACACAGACACAGGCACACACAGACACTGGAACAGACACATATACACACACACACAGACACACACATACACAGGCACAGGCACACACACAAACACTCATGCACACACACACACAGACACCCACACACACAGGCACAGGCGTACACACACACAGACACACACACACTCACAGACACCAACGCGCAGGCACAGAAACATACAAACACAGACACACACACCGACACAAACATAGACACACACACACACAGGCACAGACACACACGCACAGGCACACACACACTCACAGACACACACACAGGCACAGATGCATACACATACAGACACAACACAGGCACAGGTGCACACACACACACACACAAGCACAGGCGCATACACACACACATACACACAGACACAGACACACACACACACACAGAGGCACAGGCGCACGCACACACACAGACACAGGCACATACACACAGACACGTGCACAGACATACACGCACACACACAGACATACATACACGCACACACAGACACACACATACATGCACACATATAAGCACATGCACACACACAGACATACACGCACAGACAAACACACAGACATACACACACAGACATTCAGATACACAGGCACAGACACACACACACAGGCACAGACGCACACACACGCAGACACACACACACAGGCACAGTCACATACACACACAGACACAGGCACACACACAGACATAGGCACACACGCACAGGCACACACACACAGGCACACACAGACACACAGACATAACACACAGGCACACACACACGGACACACGGACACACACACACACACTCACACACACACTCGGACACAGACACACACACACTCACACACTCTCCCACACACAGGCACACTCACACACACGCACAGACACAGACACACACAGACACAGACAGAGGCACACACAAACAACCACACAGACATACACGCACAGACACACACACTCATACACACAGGCACACACACAGACACACATAGGCACACAGACATACACGCACAGGCACAGGCACACAGACACACTGAAAGATACAGCCACAGACGCAGACAGGCACACACACAGATACACACACAGACACACACACGCAGGTACACAGACGCACACACTCAGGCACACAGAAACATACAGACACACACAGACAGACACACGCACAGACGCACACGCACACACAAGCTCACACAGACAGACACACACACTCAGATACACACACAGACATGCACACTCACACAAACACACACACACACACACATAGACACACTCAGACAGACACACACACAGACACACACAGACATACAGAAACATACAGACACAGATGCAGGCACACACACAAACTCACACACACAGACATATACATACGCACAGACACACACACATAGACACACTCACACAGACACTCACACAAACTCACACAGACACATACACACAGAGACACACACAGTCACATAGCACACACACAGACACATACACACACACTCACACATATGAACACAGGCACATAGGCACACACACCCACACAGACACACACAGAGACACACACGCTCACACAGACGCATGCGCACACACTCACACAGACACACACAAACAGATACACACTGACACAGACACACAAAGACACACACACACACTCAGATATATACATTCAGATAGACACACACATACACACAGACACAGGCACACAAATTCACACAGACATATACAGTCAGGCACGCACACACAGACACATACACACACTCCCACAGGCACACAGACACACACACACTCACACAGACACACACACTCACAGATGTATACACTTACATATGCGTGCATACACACACACACACATACACACATCCAGACACACACAAATGTAGCCCTCTCTCACACAAACACAGACATACAGACAGGCAGATACACACAGACACACCAAATACACACTCATATGCAATCACAAACATTGAGACACAGACATACACAACACACACTCAGACACACACATACTCAGACATGCCCACACACTAACGCACACTCAGACACATACACATGCACACAGATACACATATACCGACATGCACACATACCACATACACACACAACCCTACACACACATGCACACAAAAGGATGTACACACACAATTGTATACACATTCAGACACATGCGCATCGGTACACACGCGCACACATAGACACACGCATACACAGGCTTCAAATACACACACAGACATGCACACATACATACACACACACCAACACACACACGCAGACACATACATAGGCACGCACAGACGCAGATGTATATTCGCACGTACACACATGCATGCACACTCAACCAGATGTATTTTCACACACAAACAGGCAAATTAGATTAGATTAGATTCGATTAGATTACAGTGTGGAAACAGGCCCTTCGGCCCAACAAGTCCACACCGACCCGCCGAAGCGAAACCCACCCATACCCCTATATTTACCCCTTACCTAACACTATGGGCAATTTAGCATGGCCAATTCACCTGACCCTGCACATCTTTGGACTGTGGGAGGAAACCGGAGCACCCGGAGGAAACCCACGCAGACACGGGGAGAATGTGCAAACTCCACACAGTCAGTCGCCTGAGGCGGGAATTGAACCCGGGTCTCTGGCGCTGTGAGGCAGCAGTGCTAACCACTGTGCCACCGTGCCGCCCACAAATAGTTACACATACAAATAAGTGTATGTTCACACACTCATAAACAAAGACAGGTATACATTTACACACACAACGCATACACAAACAGGTATATATTTACATATGCACACTCATACAAACAGATATATATTCATTCATACACACACAGGTATATATTTACACACACAAACAGGTATATGTTCATACACACATGAAAACAGGTATATGTTTATGCATTCACACATGCATACACACAGGTATGTATTCACAAAGACAAAAGCAGGTATATATTTTTACACATGCAAAGGCATATATTTACACACACAAATAGATGTATGTTTATGCACATATAAACATATATATTTACACACATGCATAGACATATATTCACACACACACACAAACAGGCATCTGTTTACACCACATACAAACACAACTATATATTTACACACACTAACTGGTGTACGTTTACTCACACACACATACACTAACAGGTGTACATTTACTCACACATACACACAAACAGGTATACATTTTCACACACATACAAATACAAGTATATATTTACACACACAAACAGGTGGCCGTTTATATACACATATACACATGCACACATTCAAACAGGTAGATATTTACACACACACACACACGCACACACACACACACACACACACACACACATAGGTATAAATGTACACACACAACAGGTGTGTGTTCAAACACACAAAAACAGATTATATTTATCCGCACGCACACACACAAACAGCTATCTATTTACACACAAACAGATGTATGTTCACGCACACATACACTCACGCACACACTCAAAAAGGTACACACGCACGCAAGGAGGTGTATATTGACACAGACACACACATACAGATATATATATATAATATATATACACAATATATACACACACACTGGTATATATTCACACACACAAATATATATTCACCAATGGGCACACAAACAGCTATATATTTACACACACACACACACATATATACCCACACAGACAGGTATATATTCATATACATACAAACAGGTACATTATATTCACACATGCATACACAGGTATATATTTACACACACAAACAGGGGTATGTTCAAATACCACACACGCACACACAAATCATAATATATTTAATCACACAGAGATGCACATATGCACTGACAGGTATATACTCACACACAGGTATCTGTTTACATGCACACAAAAACAGGTATATATTCACACCGAGGTATACAGTCACACACACACACAAGCAGGAATATATTTACACACAGGCATACATTCACACACACACAGACAATTTATGCACATGAACACACACATACATACACACACCCCCTCAAACAGGTATACATTTACACACACATACAAACAACATATATATTCACACAGACATAGACACAAACAGGTGTATATTCACATGCACACACATGTATGCACACAAGGAGGTGTATATTCATACACACAGATATATACAGTCACAAACACACGCAAACAGGTGTATATTCACACACACATACACAAAAATACATTTATATTCACACACATAGATATACATTCACACATACACAAACAGATGTATACTGACACACAGACAGCTATATACTTGCACACACAAAAAGGTGTACATTTACACACATACAAACAGGTATACATTTACATACGCACACACACACTTATATGTGAACATACATTTGTTTGTGTGTGCACATATATACCTGTGTGAATATATGTATATATTTACATACACACTAGTGTATATTTACACACATATATATTCAACACAGAAACAGATACACACACAAACGGATATATATATATATATATATATATATATATATATATAAAATATACATATATATATATCCAAACACACAGATATATATAAAACATACATTCACACGCACAAACATATATGATTAGAATACGTACAATGTGGAAACAGGCCCTTCGGCCCAACAAGTCCACACCGACTCCCCAAAGAGCAACCCACCCAGACCCATTCTCCTACATTTACCCCTTACCTAACACTACGGGCAATTTAGCATGGCCAATTCACCTGACCTGCACATCTTTGGACTGTGGGAGGAAACCGGAGCACCCGGAGGAAACCCACGCAGACACGGGGAGAACGTGCAAACTCCACACAGTTGCTTGCGGTGGGAATTGAACCCGGGTGTCTGGCGCTGTGAGGTAGCAGTGCTAACCCACTGTGCCATCGTGCCGCCCATAGTCATACGCACAAACAGATACATATATTTACACACAAACAAATTTATATGTATATGCATATTCACACACACAGAGATATATATATTCAGACACACAAACAGATATATATTATATATATTCAGACACACAAACAGATACACGCACATACAGATATGTATATATTCACACACACAGACATATATATTCAACACAAACAGATACACATTCACACACACAAACAGATATATATTATATATATTCAGACACACAAACAGATACACGCACATACAGATATGTATATATTCACACACACAGACATATATATTCAACACAAACAGATACACATTCACACACACAAACAGATATATATTATATATATTCAGACACACAGATACACGCACATACAGATATGTATATATTCACACACACAGACATATATATTCAACACAAACAGATACACATTCACACACACAAACAGATATATATTATATATATTCAGACACACAAACAGATACACGCACATACAGATATGTATATATTCACACACACAGACATATATATTCAACACAAACAGATACACATTCACACACACAAACAGGTATATATAATATACATATATATTCAGACACACAAACAGATACATATAAACACGCAAACAGACATATATACTCAACACACAAACAGATGCACATTCACAAACACAAACAGATATATATATAATATATACATATATATTCACACACAGATATATAGCATATACATATATATATTCAGACACATAAACACATATATATATGTATTTGCACGCACATGCAGATATGTATATATTCACACACATGAACAGATATATATATGTGTGTATATGTATATAATATATTTTCTCACATACACACACACACACATAAACCGGGATATATTTATATACACACATAGGTACATATTCACATACACAAACAGGTATATATTCAAACAGACACACTCTCACACAAACAGATATGTATTCACACATACAGATGTATATTCACACACACACACAAACAGAGATATATTCTCTCTCTCTCTCATATACACACACAAACATACAACCAAGTATACATTTGCACACACAAACAGGTGTACCTTCTCACACACATGCACACGCACATGTTCAAACAGATATGTATTCACACATACACACACAAAGATATATTTACACATGCACAGGTATATATTCTTTCACACACACATACACGTACAGGCAGTTATGTATCCATACACACAAATAGGTATATATTCACAGACACACAAAGAAATATATTCACAAACACACATAAAAAGAGATATATATTCACACATACAGATAAATATTCGCACACGCTCAAGCAGGTATATTTTTACACACAGACAAACAGACATATATCCAAACACAGACACAAACATGTATATGTTCACATACACATAAACAGGTATATATTTACATATACACACAGGCATCTATTCACACATATACACACACAAACAGGTATACATTCGTGCACACACACGCAGAGGTGTATATTCATGCACACACAAACAGGTATATATTCACACACACCTAAGTAAGAACATATTTTCACAGAGACATATGCACACAAACAGGTGCATATACACACGCAAACACATATATTTACACTCACATATGTACAATCAGGTAAAATTCATACACACACATATGTACAAAGTCAGGCAGAAGGTGTATATTCATGCATGCGCGTGCACACACAAACACATGCACACATGCAAACACAGGCAGACATATAAACAGTATATATTTACACACAGACACACAGGTATATATTCACACACAGACATACATAAACAGGTGTATTTACACATGCACGCGCGCGCGCACACAGGTATATAGTCACACACAGATATATATTCACATGCGCATGAATACGTACATATTTACACACACACAAAGAGATGTATATTCACGCACACATACACAATCAAACACATGCACATATACAAACACGCACAAATACAATCAGGTACATATTTACACAAACACATATATACAAACCGGTATATATTCACACTCACCCACACAAGCACACAAGCAGGTATATATTCACACACAGAGACACATACACACACAAACACAGGTACATACACACAGACACAGAGACACAGACATAGAAATACACACCACACACACACCTCCATATACACACACGCACAGACACTTACACCCACATACACGTCCATATTCACACAGACACAAACAGGTACGTATAGATATGGACCAGATTGAACCCCCACAAACTATATGAAGAAGAAGACACTAGCCTGTACGCTTTTGTTTCTTATTTAAAGATAAGTGTAAGACATTGCATTCCAGATGCAATTCAATTGGTCAGACAAATTGATTTTAATTGAAACACATTTTATTTCTACTCTGCAATCAAAATGCAGACAAAATAAAAATAGAAGACTTGTCTTAACTGTAACTCTACCAAAATGTTTAACAAAATTGTCCCATAGTGTCCAGGGATGTGCAGGTTAGGGTGGATTGGCCATGCTAAATTGTCCCATAGTGCCCAGGGATGTGTAGGTTAGGGTGGATTGACCATGCTAAGTTGTCCCATAGTGTCCAGGGATGTGTAGGTTAGGGTGGATTGGCCGTGCTAAATTGTCCCATAGTGTCCAGGGATGTGTAGGTTAGGGTGGATTGGCCATGCTAAATTGTCCCATAGTGCCCAGGGATGTGCAGGTTATGTGGATTGGCCGTGCTAAATTGTCCCATAGTGCCCAGGGATGTGTAGGTTAGGGTGGATTGACCATGCTAAGTTGTCCCATAGTGCCCAGCGATGTGTGCATTAGCCATGGGTAAATGCAGAGCAATAAGGTAGGGGAATGGGTGCGTTACTCTTTGGTGGGTCGGTGTGAACGTGTTGGGCTGAATGGCCTGTGTCCTCACTGTCGGCATTCTATTCTTATTGTATGAACCATCAAATCATTTTATTGGGTTTAATATTATCAAAATACTCAATTCAAATTTGATTTGCTTCTAGTTTCTTGTAGCATAATTTAAATGGATTGGCCGAATTTGATTTTGTTTTTGTTTCATGGCAACCCATATGCTGCCTTGTTCCAGATTCTCTGCGCTTTGCCCTTGCTCGCTTCCCAATTGTCTTAAAGGTACAGTACCTCTACACCTTCATGACAACAGACATTTGTCTCAGGTTTGTTTCTGGCGATAGGGGAACATTGAAATGTTGTAACACCAACTCCTTCTCAATTTCTGTCGCTGCGTGTGCAACTGGGAGAAATATCTGAAAGATCTTTCAATTTTCCTGCAGGAGCACAGCACCGACACCCACATCACCCGCATCGGTAGCCATCTTGAATGGCGTTGCGTAATTAGGTGTGGCTGACTCTGGGGCGGTGGTTAACACAGCTTTCAGGCTGTCAAGCGCCTGCTACGCATTCCCAATACACCGCGTTCAAACCCAGGAATTGAGATCCTGCTGCCTTCGTCGATGGTTCGGCAAACTCCCCAATCTTCAAGTCCCGCGAAACCATCTTGCCCATGGCTGATAACACGGCCCAGGAAGGTGGGCTTTTGGGAATTCACCTTTCAAGTCACAGAGTCCTCCCAGCACAGAGACAAACCCTTCGGCCCAAACTGGTCCATACCGAACAAAATGTCCGTCCCCTCGAACCCCATTTCCCTGCACTTGGCCCATATCCTTCTAAACCTTTCCTATCCATGTATTTGTCCAAGTGTCTTGTTAGTGTGCCCACCTCAACTACTTCCCCTGGCAGCTCATTCCGTAAGCGTACCACCCTCTGGGTAAAAAATTTGCCCCCTCAGGTTCCCCTTTTATTCTTTCCCCTCTAACCTTAAACTGATGCCCTCTAGTCCTCGATTCCCCAATCCTGGGAAAAAGACTGAGCGCATTCACCCTACCCATGTCTCTCATGATCTTATACACTTCTACAAGATCCCCTCCTCAGTCTCCTACACTCAAAGGGAAAGGTCCTAGCTTGCCTGATCTTTCCCTCTAACTCAGGCCCTTGAGTCCTGACAACATCCTGGTCAATTGTTGCCACTCTTTGCCAGGTTTATCACCAAGCCTGCCTCTTGAAGCTAAGCAAATAATTCCAAATGTGGGACTAAACGAAATCACCAGATTCTCAATGTACCCTGTTGGGTCATCCCGATATTATTGGCCTTTGAAATGTGGCTGGTGCATTTTTCATGACCTCAAACTGCTCCAGTTCAATTGATGCCATAAAAAGCCAAAATTGTACCTGCCAGTATCAGTCCAACCATGAAATATAAGTTGCTTGACCCACCTTCTCAGTACACTCCTCCCCAAATGTGGAATCAGATACAAATCAGCTTTTGTAACTGCATTGGCTTTGGGATAGACCACACATAAGCACATGGTTTTGGCACCATGACTATGGGTGAGCTCCAGTCACTGCAACTCACTTCAGTTATGTTGTCTTGGAGCATGCATTCAATCTCTTTTTGTATCTATGCCTGAGGGTTAAGTCTATAAGCATGTTGCTTAATTGGAACAGCATTTCCTACATCTACATCATGCATTATTAGATTAGTACTTCCCAGCTTATTTCCGCATATCCCCCCACATAGTAACAATAACTCTTACAGGACATTTTGAGTTTCCTCAGGAAGGAAACCTCTTAACTTATACCAATTTGTGACAGTTTCCTCACTGTCCAATCTATTTTCAGGAATGTCCAATTCAGGATCCTCTGAACCTGGTTCTTCCCTCTGTGTTGTAACCAGTAACAGATTCTCCTTGTGCTTTCCTTCCCTGTCAAAATACCTTTTGATCATATGCACACGACACATTCTGTGAGATTTCTTTCCGTCCAGAGTTCTTATCAACTAATTCATCTCACTCAATTTCCCTTCAACTTGATAAGGTCCACTAAACCTTGCTTTTAAAGGGAGTAACACTTAACCCCAAGAGCAAAATTGCTAATTTTTGATTTCTTGTCCGCTTCCTGTTCCATTGTATGGCTTGATACTTTTAAATGCTGTCTAGCCAACTCCCCCACTCAATTTAATCGTTCCCTAAAATTTGACAAATCATCCAAATATATGATCTCTGAACCCTGACTCACCGATCTCTCCTTAATCAATTTTAACAGTCCTCTCACTGAGTTAATTCAAATGGACTGAATTTGGTCGATCCATTCGGTACATCTCTGATCGCAAAAAAATGCACGTGGAATTCCCTTATCCCAATCATCTGGATTGTCTTGACTATAAGCCCTCAACATGATGCCCCCCTTTCTAGCACCTCCTGTGATTCTGGATGGTACGCAGTAGATTTGAATTGTTTTATTCCTAAGCTGTCCATAACTTCCTTGACTAATTTTGACGTGAAGTTTGACTCTTGATCTGATTGTATTTCTGTGGGTAGTCCGTATCTCGCGATTAATCCTCTACAATCCTTCTGGCTATGATATTGCAGATTGGAAGAGCCTCTGGAAATCTAACCGACTCACCCATTATTGTTAAGAAATGCCAATTGCCACTTTTTGATTGGGGTAGGGGTCCTCTGCGATCAGTTAAGGCCCTTGGAGAAGGTTCCTCGATTGTAAGAATGGGGATTGAAGGTGCTGCGGACCACATTTGGAGGATTGTGCGCAGTCTTGGGCCCCATATCTCAGGAAGGATGCGCTGGTACTGGAGTGTGTTCAGATGAGGCTCACGAGAATGGGCTCAGGAATGAAGAGCTTAAGGTATGAGGAATGTTTGAGGACTCTGGGTTTATACTCAATGGAGTTTGGAAGGGGGGGGGGGATCTAATTGAAACTTACAGAATGCTAAATGGCCTGGACAGAGTGGATGATGGGAAGATGGTTCCATTGGTAGAAGAGACTAGGACCTGAGGGCACAGCCTTAGAATAAAGGGAAGAGCCTTTAGAATGGAGATAAGGAGAAATTCCTTCAGAATTCAGTGCCACCGAAGGCTGTGGAGGCCGGGAAATTGAGTATATTTAAGACTGAGATCGATAGGTTCCTGAGTATCAAGGGGGTGAAGGGTTACGGGGAGGAAGCGGGAGAATAGGGCTTAGAAGGCTGAGAGGGGATCTGATTGAGACCCAGAAGATTATTAAAGGATTGGACACTCTGGAGGCAGGAAGCATGTTTCCGCTGATGGGTGAGTCCCGAACCAGAGGACACAGCTTAAACATAAGGGATAGGCTTAGAACAGAGTTGAGGAGAAACCTCTTCGCCCAGAGAGTGGTGGCTGTGTGGAATGCTCTGCCCCAGAAGGCAGTGGAGGCCCAGTCTCTGGATACCTTCAAGAAAGAGTTGGATAGAACTCTTACGGATTGTGGGAATCAAGGGTCATGGGGATAAGGCAGGAAGAGGATACTGATTAGGAATGATCAGCCATGATCATAATGAATGGTGGTGCTGGCTCGAAGGGCCGAATGGCCTACTCCTGCACCTGTTGTCTATTGAGAAACTGAACAGCCATTGTTGTGGTTCTGTTCGCCGAGCTGGGAATCTGTGTTCGACAAACTCCCAGCTCGACGAACAGAACCACAACCACAAGCACCCGAGCAACAAATCTTCGCACAGACTTTGAACTTAGCAGCCATGATAGAATGGCTGAGCAGACTCGATGGGCCGAATGGCTGGGTTACCGCTCCCATGTTTTATATGTTATGTCTTATAGTTTTATCGTTGTCTGAGGGTTTCCAAATACCTGACATGTATGGCACGTCAGGTCAAAGACAATCGCATCATTATGCAGTCCAGGCCAGTGAAAATGTGATTATGTTTTAGCTTGAATCCTCCTTACTCCCAAATGACCTTCTCCTGGTGATACATGTGCTAGTCACGGCACGACACCCTCTTTCTATAACCCACTGGTCATAAAACCTGAGGAACTTTGGCCCATTTCTCATCCACCTGAATACGAGATTGTAGTGATTGTAATGAGGTCAGCGGAATGGACCTCATAGAACATGAGTTACCTCTTTAGGGCTGTGAGCCTGGTCCAATCAGGGAGCCCTGGCTGTTAGCCCTGTCCAATCAGGGAGCCCTGGCTGTTAGCCCTGTCCAATCAGGGAGCCCTGTCCGTTAGCCCGGTCCAATCAGGGAGCCCTGTCTGTTAGCCCGGTCCAATCAGACAGCCATGGCTGTTAGACCTGTCCAATCAGGCACCCATGGCTGTTAGCCCTGTCCAATCAGGGAGACCTGGCTGTTAGCCCGGTCCAATCAGGGAGCCCTGTCCGTTAGCCCGGTCCAATCAGAGAGCCCTGTCTGTTACTCTAGTCCAATCAGGGAGCCCAGTCTGTGACTCGAGTCCAATCAGGGAGCCCTGTCTGTTACTCTAGTCCAATCAGGGAGCCCTGTCTGTTACTCTAGTCCAATCAGGGAGCCCTGTCTGTTACTCTAGTCCAATCAGGGAGCCCTGTCTGTTACTCTAGTCCAATCAGGGAGCCCAGTCTGTGACTCGAGTCCAATCAGGGAGCCCTGTCTGTTACTCTAGTCCAATCAGGGAGCCCTGTCTGTTACTCTAGTCCAATCAGGGAGCCCTGTCTGTTACTCTAGTCCAATCAGGGAGCCCTGTCTGTTACTCTAGTCCAATCAGGGAGCCCTGTCTGTTACTCTAGTCCAATCAGGGAGCCCTGTCTGTGACTCTAGTCCAATCAGGGAGCCCTGTCTGTTACTCTAGTCCAATCAGAGGGCCCTGTCGGTTACTCTAGTCCAATCAGGGAGCCCTGTCTGTTAGCCCGGTCCAATCAGACAGCCATGGCTGTTAGCCCTGTCCAATCAGGGAGACCTGGCTGTTAGCCCGGACCAATCAGGGAGCCCTGTCCGTTAGCCCGGTCCAATCAGGGAGCCCTGGCTGTTAATCCTGTCCAATCAGCGAGCCCAGTCTGTGACTCTAGTCCAATCAGGGAGCCCTGTCTGTGACTCAAGTCCAATCAGGGAGCCCTGTCTGTTACTCTAGTCCAATCAGAGAGCCCTGTCTGTTACTCTAGTCCAATCAGGGAGCCCTGTCTGTGACTCTAGTCCAATTAGGGAGCCCAGTCTGTTATTCTAGTCCAATCAGGAAGCCCTGTCTGTTACTCTAGTCCAATCAGGGAGCCCTGTCTGCTACTGTTGTCCAATCAGAGAGCCCTGTCTGTGACTCTAGTCCAATCAGGGAGCCCTGTCTGCTACTGTTGTCCAATCAGAGAGCCCTGTCTGTGACTCTAGTCCAATCAGGAAGCCCTGTCTGTTACTCTAGTCCAATCAGGGAGCCCTGTCTGTTACTCTAGTCCAATCAGCGAGCCCTGTCTGTTACTCTAGTCCAATTACGGAGCCCTGTCTGTGACTCTAGTCCAATCAGAGAGCCCTGTCTGTTACTCGAGTCCAATCAGGGAGCACTGTCTGTGACTCTAGTCCAATCAGGGAGCCCTGTCTGTGACTCTAGTCCAATCATGGAGCCCTGTCTGTGACTCTAGTCCAATCAGAGAGCCCTGTCTGTGACTCTAGTCCAATCAGGGTGCCCTGTCTGTGACTCTAGTCCAATCAGGGAGCCCTGTCTGTGACTCTAGTCCAATCAGGGTGCCCTGTCTGTGACTCTAGTCCAATCAGGGAGCCCTGTCTGTGACTCTAGTCCAATCAGAGAGCCCTGCCTGTTACTCTAGTCCAATCAGAGAGCCCTGTCTGTTACTCTAGTCCAATCAGGGAGCCCTGTCTGTTACTCTAGTCCAATCAGAGAGCCCTGTCTGTTACTCTAGTCCAATCAGAGAGCCCTGTCTGTGACTCTAGTCCAATCAGAGAGCCCTGTCTGTGACTCTAGTCCAATCAGGGTGCCCTGTCTGTGACTCTAGTCCAATCAGGGTGCCCTGTCTGTTACTCGAGTCCAATCAGAGAGCCCTGTCTGTCACTCTAGTCCAATCAGGGAGCCCTGTCTATTACTCTAAACCAATCAGGGAGCCCTGTCTGTGACTCTAGTCCAATCAGAGAGCCCTGTCTGTTACTCTAGTCCAATCAGGGTGCCCTGTCTGTTACTCTAGTCCAATCAGAGAGCCCTGTCTGTGACTCTAGTCCAATCAGAGAGCCCTGTCTGTGACTCTAGTCCAATCAGTGAGCCCTGTCTGTGACTCTAGTCCAATCAGAGAGCCCTGTCTGTGACTCTAGTCCAATCAGAGAGCCCTGTCTGTTACTCTAGTCCAATCAGGGAGCCCTGTCTGTTACTCGAGTCCAATCAGAGAGCCCTGTCTGTTAATCGAGTCCAATCAGAGAGCCCTGTCTGTCACTCTAGTCCAATCAGGGAGCCCTCTCTGTGACTCTAGTCCAATCAGAGAGCCCTGTCTGTGACTCTAGTCCAATCAGAGCCATGTCTGTTACTCTAGTCCAATCAGGGAGCCCTGTCTGTGACTCTAGTCCAATCAGAGAGCCCTGTCTGTTACTCTAGTCCAATCAGGGAGCCCTGTCTGTTACTCTAGTCCAATCAGAGCCATGTCTGTTACTCTAGTCCAATCAGGGAGCCCTGTCTGTTACTCTAGTCCAATCAGAGAGCCCTGTCTGTGACTCTAGTCCAATCAGAGAGCCCTGTCTGTTACTCTAGTCCAATCAGAGAGCCCTGTCTGTTACTCTAGTCCAATCAGGGTGCCCTGTCTGTTACTCGAGTCCAATCAGAGAGCCCTGTCTGTTACTCGAGTCCAATCAGAGAGCCCTGTCTGTGACTCTAGTCCAATCAGAGAGCCCTTTCAATTACTCTAGTCCAATCAGGGAGCCCTGTCTGTGACTCTAGTCCAATCAGGGTGCCCTGTCTGTTACTCGAGTCCAATCAGAGAGCCCTGTCTGTTACTCGAGTCCAATCAGAGAGCCCTGTCTGTTACTCTAGTCCAATCAGAGAGCCCTTTCAATTACTCTAGTCCAATCAGGGAGCCCTGTCTGTGACTCTAGTCCAATCAGGGTGCCCTGTCTGTTACTCGAGTCCAATCAGAGAGCCCTGTCTGTTACTCGAGTCCAATCAGAGAGCCCTGTCTGTTACTCTAGTCCAATCAGAGAGCCCTGTCTGTTACTCTAGTCCAATCAGTGAGCCCTGTCTGTTAATCGAGTCCAATCAGAGAGCCCTGTCTGTCACTCTAGTCCAATCAGGGAGCCCTCTCTGTGACTCTAGTCCAATCAGAGAGCCCTGTCTGTGACTCTAGTCCAATCAGAGCCAGGTCTGTTACTCTAGTCCAATCAGGGAGCCCTGTCTGTTACTCTAGTCCAATCAGAGAGCCCTGTCTGTGACTCTAGTCCAATCAGAGAGCCCTGTCTGTTACTCTAGTCCAATCAGGGAGCCCTGTCTGTTACTCTAGTCCAATCAGGGAGCCCTGTCTGTTACCCTAGTCCAATCAGGGTGCCCTGTCTGTGACTCTAGTCCAATCAGGGAGCCCTGTCTGTTACTCGAGTCCAATCAGAGAGCCCTGCCTGTTACTCTAGTCCAATCAGAGAGCCCTGTCTATTACTCTAAACCAATCAGGGTGCCCTGTCTGTGACTCTAGTCCAATCAGTGAGCCCTGTCTGTTAATCGAGTCCAATCAGAGAGCCCTGTCTGTCACTCTAGTCCAATCAGGGAGCCCTCTCTGTGGCTCTAGTCCAATCAGAGAGCCCTGTCTGTGACTCTAGTCCAATCAGAGCCATGTCTGTTACTCTAGTCCAATCAGGGAGCCCTGTCTGTTACTCTAGACCAATCAGGGAGCCCTGTCTGTTACTCTAGTCCAATCAGAGAGTCCTGTCTGTGACTCTAGTCCAATCAGGGAGCCCTGTCTGTTACTCTAGTCCAATCAGAGAGTCCTGTCTGTGACTCTAGTCCAATCAGGGAGCCCTGTCTGTGACTCTAGCCCAATCAGAGAGCCGTGACTGTTCCGCGAGTCCAATCAGAGAGCCCTGTCTGTGACTCTAGTCCAATCAGGGAGCCCTGTCTGTTACTCTAGACCAATCAGGGAGCCCTGTCTGTTACTCTAGTCCAATCAGGGAGCCCTGTCTGTTACTCTAGTCCAATCAGGGAGCCCTGTCTGTGACTCTAGTCCAATCAGAGAGCCCTGTCTGTGACTCGAGTCCAATCAGGGAGCCCTGTTTGTTAGTCTAGTCCAATCAGGGAGCCCTGTTTGTGACTCGAGTCCAATCAGGGAGCCCTCTCTGTGACTCTAGTCCAATCAGAGAGCCCTGTCTGTGACTCTAGTCCAATCAGAGCCATGTCTGTTACTCTAGTCCAATCAGAGAGCCCTGTCTGTGACTCTAGTCCAATCAGAGCCATGTCTGTTACTCTAGTCCAATCAGAGAGCCCTGTCTGTGACTCTAGTCCAATCAGAGCCATGTCTGTTACTCTAGTCCAATCAGGGAGCCCTGTCTGTGACTCTAGTCCAATCAGAGAGCCCTGTCTGTTACTCTAGTCCAATCAGGGAGCCCTGTCTGTTACTCTAGTCCAATCAGAGCCATGTCTGTTACTCTAGTCCAATCAGGGAGCCCTGTCTGTTACTCTAGTCCAATCAGAGAGCCCTGTCTGTGACTCTAGTCCAATCAGAGAGCCCTGTCTGTTACTCTAGTCCAATCAGAGAGCCCTGTCTGTTACTCGAGTCCAATCAGAGAGCCCTGTCTGTGACTCTAGTCCAATCAGAGAGCCCTTTCTATTACTCTAGTCCAATCAGGGAGCCCTGTCTGTTACTCTAGTCCAATCAGAGCCATGTCTGTTACTCTAGTCCAATCAGGGAGCCCTGTCTGTTACTCTAGACCAATCAGGGAGCCCTGTCTGTTACTCTAGTCCAATCAGAGAGCCCTGTCTGTGACTCTAGTCCAAAGAGAGCCCTGTCTGTTACTCTAGTCCAATCAGGGTGCCCTGTCTGTTACTCGAGTCCAATCAGAGAGCCCTGTCTGTTACTCGAGTCCAATCAGAGAGCCCTGTCTGTGACTCTAGTTCAATCAGGGAGCCCTGTCTGTTACTCTAGTCCAATCAGAGAGCCCTTTCTATTACTCTAGTCCAATCAGGGAGCCCTGTCTGTTACTCGAGTCCAATCAGAGAGCCCTGTCTGTTACTCGAGTCCAATCAGAGAGCCCTGCCTGTTACTCTAGTCCAATCAGAGAGCCCTGTCTATTAGTCTAAACCAATCAGGGTGCCCTGTCTGTGACTCTAGTCCAATCAGTGAGCCCTGTCTGTTAATCGAGTCCAATCAGAGAGCCCTGTCTGTCACTCTAGTCCAATCAGAGCCAGGTCTGTTACTCTAGTCCAATCAGGGAGCCCTGTCTGTTACTCTAGTCCAATCAGAGAGCCCTGTCTGTGACTCTAGTCCAATCAGAAAGCCCTGTCTGTTACTCTAGTCCAATCAGGGAGCCCTGTCTGTTACTCTAGTCCAATCAGGGAGCCCTGTCTGTTACCCTAGTCCAATCAGGGTGCCCTGTCTGTGACTCTAGTCCAATCAGGGAGCCCTGTCTGTTACTCTAGTCCAATCAGGGAGCCCTGTCTGTTACCCTAGTCCAATCAGGGTGCCCTGTCTGTGACTCTAGTCCAATCAGGGAGCCCTGCCTGTTACTCTAGTCCAATCAGAGAGCCCTGTCTATTACTCTAAACCAATCAGGGTGCCCTGTCTGTGACTCTAGTCCAATCAGTGAGCCCTGTCTGTTAATCGAGTCCAATCAGAGAGCCCTGTCTGTCACTCTAGTCCAATCAGGGAGCCCTCTCTGTGGCTCTAGTCCAATCAGAGAGCCCTGTCTGTGACTCTAGTCCAATCAGAGCCATGTCTGTTACTCTAGTCCAATCAGGGAGCCCTGTCTGTTACTCTAGACCAATCAGGGAGCCCTGTCTGTTACTCTAGTCCAATCAGAGAGTCCTGTCTGTGACTCTAGTCCAATCAGGGAGCCCTGTCTGTTACTCTAGTCCAATCAGAGAGTCCTGTCTGTTACTCTAGTCCAATCAGGGAGCCCTGTCTGTGACTCTAGTCCAATCAGAGAGCCGTGACTGTTCCGCGAGTCCAATCAGAGAGCCCTGTCTGTGACTCTAGTCCAATCAGGGAGCCCTGTCTGTTACTCTAGACCAATCAGGGAGCCCTGTCTGTTACTCTAGTCCAATCAGGGAGCCCTGTCTGTGACTCTACTCCAATCAGAGAGCCCTGTCTGTGACTCTAGTCCAATCAGGGAGCCCTGTCTGTTACTCTAGACCAATCAGGGAGCCCTGTCTGTTACTCTAGTCCAATCAGGGTGTCCTGTCTGTGACTCTACTCCAATCAGTGAGCCCTGTCTGGTACTCTAGTCCAATCAGGGAGCCCTGTCTGTGACTCGAGTCCAATCAGGGAGCCCTGTTTGTTAGTCTAGTCCAATCAGGGAGCCCTGTCTGTGACTCGAGTCCAATCAGGGAGCCCTGTTTGTTAGTCTAGTCCAATCAGGGAGCCCTGTCTGTTACTCTAGTCCAATCAGAGAGCCCTGTCTGTGACTAAGGTCCAATCAGGGAGCCCTGTCTGTTACTCTAGTCCAATCAGAGAGCCCTGTCTGTGACTCTAGTCCAATCAGAGAGCCCTGGCTGTTACTCTAGTCCAATCAGAGAGCCCTGTCTGTGACTCTAGTCCAATCAGAGAGCCCTGTCTGTTACTCTAGTCCAATCAGGGAGCCCTGTCTGTTACTCTAGTCCAATCAGGGAGCCCTGTCTGTTACTCTAGTCCAATCAGGGAGCCCTGTCTGTTACCCTAGTCCAATCAGGGTGCCCTGTCTGTGACTCTAGTCCAATCAGGGAGCCCTGTCTGTTACTCGAGTGCAATCAGAGAGCCCTGTCTATTACTCTAAACCAATCAGGGTGCCCTGTCTGTTACTCTAGTCCAATCAGTGAGCCCTGTCTGTTAATCGAGTCCAATCAGAGAGCCCTGTCTGTCACTCTAGTCCAATCAGGGAGCCCTCTCTGTGGCTCTAGTCCAATCAGAGAGCCCTGTCTGTGACTCTAGTCCAATCAGAGCCATGTCTGTTACTCTAGTCCAATCAGGGAGCCCTGTCTGTTACTCTAGACCAATCAGGGAGCCCTGTCTGTTACTCTAGTCCAATCAGAGAGTCCTGTCTGTGACTCTAGACCAATCAGATCGCCCTGTCTGTTAATCGAGTCCAATCAGAGAGCCCTGTCTGTTACTCTAGTCCAATCAGCGAGCCCTGTCTGTGACTCTAGTCCAATCAGGGAGCCCTGTCTGTTAGTCTAGTCCAATCAGGGAGCCCAACCTGTGACTCTAGTCCAATCAGGGAGCCCTGTCTGTGACTCTAGTCCAATCAGGGAGACCTGTCTGTGACTCTAGTCCAATCAGGGAGCACTGTCTGTTACTCTAGTCCAATCAGGGAGCTCTGTCTGTGACTCGAGTCCAATCAGGGAGCTCTGTTTGTTAGTCTAGTCCAATCAGGGAGCCCTGTCTGTGACTCGAGTCCAATCAGGGAGCTCTGTTTGTTAGTCTAGTCCAATCAGGGAGCCCTGTCTGTGACTCGAGTCCAATCAGAGGGCCCTGTCTGTTACTCTAGTCCAATCAGGGAGCCCTGTCTGTTACTCTAGTCCATTCAGAGAGCCCTGTCTGTGACTAAGGTCCAATCAGGGAGCCCTGTCTGCTACTGTAGTCCAAACAGGGAGCGCTGTCTGTTACTCTAGTCCAATCAGGGAGACGTGTCTGTTATTCTAGTCCAATCAGGGAGCCCTGTCTGTGACTCGAGTCCAATCAGGGTGCCCCGTCTGTTACTCTAGACCAATCAGGGAGCCCTGTCTGTGACTCTACTCCAATCAGGGAGCCCTGTCTGTTACTCTAGTCCAATCAGGGAGCCCTGTCTGTGACTCTAGACCAATCAGAGCGCCCTGTCGGTTACTCTAGTCCAATCAGGGAGCCCTGTCTGTTACTCTAGTCAAATCAGGGAGCCCTGTCAGTTACTCTAGTCCAATCAGGGAGCCCTGTCTGTTACTCTAGACCAATCAGGGAGCCCTGTCTGTTACTCTAGTCCAATCAGAGAGCCCTGTCTGTTACTCTATTCCAATCAGGGAGCCCAACCTGTGACTCTAGTCCAATCAGGGAGCCCTGTCAGTTACTCTAGACCAATCAGGGAGCCCTGACTGTTACTCTAGTCCAATCAGAGAGCCCTGTCTGTTACTCTAGACCAATCAGGGAGCCCTGACTGTTACTCTAGTCCAATCAGAGAGCCCTGTCTGTTAATCTAGTCCAATCAGGGAGCCCTGTCTGTGACTCTGGTCCAATCAGAGAGCCCTGTCGGTTACTCTAGTCCAATCAGGGAGCCCTGACAGCTACTCTAGTCCAATCAGATAGCCCTGTCGGTTACTCTAGTCCAATCAGGGAGCCCTGACTGTTACTCTAGTCCAATCAGGGAGCCCTGTTGGTTACTCTAGTCCAATCAGGGAGCCCTGTCTGTTACTCTAGTCCAATCAGAGAGCCCTGTCTGTTAATCTAGTCCAATCAGGGAGCCCTGTCGGTTACTCTTGGCCAATCAGGGAGCCATGTCTGCTACTCTAGTCCAATCAGGGAGCCCTGTCGGTTACTCTAGTCCAATCAGAGAGCCCTGTCTGCTTCTCTTGTCCAATCAGAGAGCCCTGTCTGTTACTCTAGTCCAATCAGAGAGCCCTGTCAGTGACTCTAGTCCAATCAGAGAGCCCTGTCTGTTACCCTTGTCCAATCAGGGAGCCCTGTCTGTGACTCTAGTCCAATCAGAGAGCCCTGTCTGTTACTCTAGTCCAATCAGGGAGCCCTGTCTGTTACTCTAGACCAATCAGAGAGCCCTGTCTGTGACTCTAGTCCAATCAGTGAGTCCTGTCAGTGACTCTAGTCCAATCAGGGAGCCCTGTCTGTTACTCTAGTCCAATCAGGGAGCCCTGTCTGTTACTCTAGACCAATCAGAGAGCCCTGTCTGTTACTCTAGTCCAATCAGCGAGCCCTGTCTGTGACTCTAGTCCAATCAGGGAGCCCTGTCGGTTACTCTTGGCCAATCAGGGAGCCATGTCTGCTACTCTAGTCCAATCAGGGAGCCCTGTCGGTTACTCTAGTCCAATCAGAGAGCCCTGTCTGCTTCTCTAGTCCAATCAGAGAGCCCTGTCTGTTACTCTAGTCCAATCAGAGAGCCCTGTCTGTGACTCTAGTCCAATCAGAGAGCCCTGTCTGTTACCCTTGTCCAATCATGGAGCCCTGTCTGTGACTCTAGTCCAATCAGAGAGCCCTGTCTGTTACTCTAGTCCAATCAGGGAGCCCTGTCTGTTACTCTAGACCAATCAGAGAGCCCTGTCTGTGACTCTAGTCCAATCAGTGAGTCCTGTCAGTGACTCTAGTCCAATCAGGGAGCCCTGTCTGTTACTCTAGTCCAATCAGGGAGCCCTGTCTGTTACTCTAGACCAATCAGAGAGCCCTGTCTGTTACTCTAGTCCAATCAGGGAGCCCTGTCTGTTACTCTAGACCAATCAGAGAGCCCTGTCTGTTACTCTAGTCCAATCAGCGAGCCCTGTCTGTGACTCTAGTCCAATCAGGGAGCCCTGTCTGTTAGTCTAGTCCAATCAGGGAGCCCAACCTGTGACTCTAGTCCAATCAGGGAGCCCTGTCTGTGACTCTAGTCCAATCAGTGAGTCCTGTCAGTGACTCTAGTCCAATCAGGGAGCCCTGTCTGTTACTCTAGTCCAATCAGGGAGCCCTGTCTGTTACTCTAGTCCAATCAGAGAGCCCTGTCGGTTACTCTAGTCCAATCAGAGAGCCCTGTCTGTTACTCTAGTCCAATCAGGGAGCCCTGTCTGTTACTCTAGTCCAATCAGGGAGCCCTGTCTGTTACTCTAGTCCAATCAGGGAGACCTGTCTGTGACTCTAGTCCAATCAGGGAGCACTGTCTGTTACTCTAGTCCAATCAGGGAGCTCTGTCTGTGACTCGAGTCCAATCAGGGAGCTCTGTTTGTTAGTCTAGTCCAATCAGGGAGCCCTGTCTGTGACTCGAGTCCAATCAGGGAGCTCTGTTTGTTAGTCTAGTCCAATCAGGGAGCCCTGTCTGTGACTCGAGTCCAATCAGAGGGCCCTGTCTGTTACTCTAGTCCAATCAGGGAGCCCTGTCTGTTACTCTAGTCCATTCAGAGAGCCCTGTCTGTGACTAAGGTCCAATCAGGGAGCCCTGTCTGCTACTGTAGTCCAAACAGGGAGCGCTGTCTGTTACTCTAGTCCAATCAGGGAGACGTGTCTGTTATTCTAGTCCAATCAGGGAGCCCTGTCTGTGACTCGAGTCCAATCAGGGTGCCCCGTCTGTTACTCTAGTCCAATCAGAGGGCCCTGTCTGTTACTCTAGTCCAATCAGGGAGCCCTGTCTGTTACTCTAGACCAATCAGGGAGCCCTGTCTGTGACTCTACTCCAATCAGGGAGCCCTGTCTGTTACTCTAGTCCAATCAGGGAGCCCTGTCTGTGACTCTAGACCAATCAGAGCGCCCTGTCGGTTACTCTAGTCCAATCAGGGAGCCCTGTCTGTTACTCTAGTCAAATCAGGGAGCCCTGCCAGTTACTCTAGTCCAATCAGGGAGCCCTGTCTGTTACTCTAGACCAATCAGGGAGCCCTGTCTGTTACTCTAGTCCAATCAGAGAGCCCTGTCTGTTACTCTATTCCAATCAGGGAGCCCAACCTGTGACTCTAGTCCAATCAGGGAGCCCTGTCAGTTACTCTAGACCAATCAGGGAGCCCTGACTGTTACTCTAGTCCAATCAGAGAGCCCTGTCTGTTACTCTAGACCAATCAGGGAGCCCTGACTGTTACTCTAGTCCAATCAGAGAGCCCTGTCTGTTAATCTAGTCCAATCAGGGAGCCTTGTCTGTGACTCTGGTCCAATCAGAGAGCCCTGTCGGTTACTCTAGTCCAATCAGGGAGCCCTGACAGCTACTCTAGTCCAATCAGATAGCCCTGTCGGTTACTCTAGTCCAATCAGGGAGCCCTGACTGTTACTCTAGTCCAATCAGGGAGCCCTGTTGGTTACTCTAGTCCAATCAGGGAGCCCTGTCTGTTACTCTAGTCCAATCAGAGAGCCCTGTCTGTTAATCTAGTCCAATCAGGGAGCCCTGTCGGTTACTCTTGGCCAATCAGGGAGCCATGTCTGCTACTCTAGTCCAATCAGGGAGCCCTGTCGGTTACTCTAGTCCAATCAGAGAGCCCTGTCTGCTTCTCTAGTCCAATCAGAGAGCCCTGTCTGTTACTCTAGTCCAATCAGAGAGCCCTGTCAGTGACTCTAGTCCAATCAGAGAGCCCTGTCTGTTACCCTTGTCCAATCAGGGAGCCCTGTCTGTGACTCTAGTCCAATCAGAGAGCCCTGTCTGTTACTCTAGTCCAATCAGGGAGCCCTGTCTGTTACTCTAGACCAATCAGAGAGCCCTGTCTGTGACTCTAGTCCAATCAGTGAGTCCTGTCAGTGACTCTAGTCCAATCAGGGAGCCCTGTCTGTTACTCTAGTCCAATCAGGGAGCCCTGTCTGTTACTCTAGACCAATCAGAGAGCCCTGTCTGTTACTCTAGTCCAATCAGCGAGCCCTGTCTGTGACTCTAGTCCAATCAGGGAGCCCTGTCGGTTACTCTTGGCCAATCAGGGAGCCATGTCTGCTTCTCTAGTCCAATCAGGGAGCCCTGTCGGTTACTCTAGTCCAATCAGAGAGCCCTGTCTGCTTCTCTAGTCCAATCAGAGAGCCCTGTCTGTTACTCTAGTCCAATCAGAGAGCCCTGTCTGTGACTCTAGTCCAATCAGAGAGCCCTGTCTGTTACCCTTGTCCAATCAGGGAGCCCTGTCTGTGACTCTAGTCCAATCAGAGAGCCCTGTCTGTTACTCTAGTCCAATCAGGGAGCCCTGTCTGTTACTCTAGACCAATCAGAGAGCCCTGTCTGTGACTCTAGTCCAATCAGTGAGTCCTGTCAGTGACTCTAGTCCAATCAGGGAGCCCTGTCTGTTACTCTAGTCCAATCAGGGAGCCCTGTCTGTGACTCTAGACCAATCAGAGAGCCCTGTCTGTTACTCTAGTCCAATCAGGGAGCCCTGTCTGTTACTCTAGACCAATCAGAGAGCCCTGTCTGTTACTCTAGTCCAATCAGCGAGCCCTGTCTGTGACTCTAGTCCAATCAGGGAGCCCTGTCTGTTAGTCTAGTCCAATCAGGGAGCCCAACCTGTGACTCTAGTCCAATCAGGGAGCCCTGTCTGTGACTCTAGACCAAACAGAGCGCCCTGTCGGTTACTCTAGTCCAATCAGGGAGCCCTGTCTGTTACTCTAGTCCAATCAGGGAGCCCTGTCTGTTACTCTAGTCCAATCAGGGAGCCCTGTCGGTTACTCTAGTCCAATCAGAGAGCCCTGTCTGCTTCTCTAATCCAATCAGAGAGCCCTGTCTGTTACCCTTGTCCAATCAGGGAGCCCTGTCTGTGACCCTAGTCCAATCAGGGTGCCCTGTCTGTGACTCTAGTCCAATCAGGGAGCCCTGTCTGTTACTCTAGTCCAATCAGAGAGCCCTGTCTGTTACTCTAGTCCAATCAGGGAGCCCTGTCTGTTACTCTAGACCAATCAGAGAGCCCTGTCTGTGACTCTAGTCCAATCAGTGAGTCCTGTCAGTGACTCTAGTCCAATCAGGGAGGCCTGTCTGTTACTCTAGTCCAATCAGCGAGCCCTGTCTGTGACTCTAGTCCAATCAGAGGGCCCTGTCTGTTACTCTAGTCCAATCAGGGAGCCCTGTCTGTTAGTCTAGTCCAATCAGGGAGCCCAACCTGTGACTCTAGTCCAATCAGGGAGCCCTGTCTGTGACTCTAGACCAATCAGAGCGCCCTGTCGGTTACTCTAGTCCAATCAGGGAGCCCTGTCTGTTACTCTAGTCAAATCAGGGAGCCCTGTCAGTTACTCTAGTCCAATCAGGGAGCCCTGTCTGTTACTCTAGACCAATCAGGGAGCCCTGTCGGTTACTCTAGACCAATCAGGGAGCCCTGTCTGTTACTATATTCCAATCAGGGAGCGCTGCCTGTGACACTAGTCCAATCAGGGAGCCCTGTCAGTTACTCTAGTCCAATCAGAGAGCCCTGTCTGTTACTCTATTCCAATCAGGGAGCCCAACCTGTGACTCAAGTCCAATCAGGGAGCCCTGTCAGTTACTCTAGACCAATCAGGGAGCCCTGACTGTTACTCTAGTCCAATCAGAGAGCCCTGTCTGTTACTCTAGACCAATCAGGGAGCCCTGACTGTTACTCTAGTCCAATCAGAGAGCCCTGTCTGTTAATCTAGTCCAATCAGGGAGCCCTGTCTGTTACTCTAGACCAATCAGGGAGCCCTGTCTGTGACTCTAGTCCAATCAGGGAGCCCTGTCAGTTACTCTAGTCTAATCAGGGAGCCCTGTCTGTTACTCTAGACCAATCAGGGAGCCCTGTCTGTTACTCTAGACCAATCAGGGAGCCCTGTCTGTTACTCTATTCCAATCAGGGAGCCCAACCTGTGACTCTAGTCCAATCAGGGAGCCCTGTCAGTTACTCTAGTCCAATCAGGGAGCCCTGTCTGTTACTCTAGACCAATCAGGGAGCCCTGTCTGTTACTCTATTCCAATCAGGGAGCCCAACCTGTGACTCTAGTCCAATCAGGGAGCCCTGTCAGTTACTCTAGTCCAATCAGGGAGCCCTGTCTGTTACTCTAGACCAATCAGGGAGCCCTGTCTGTTACTCTAGTCCAATCAGAGAGCCCTGGCTGTTACTCTAGTCCAATCAGGGAGCCCAACCTGTGACTCTAGTCCAATCAGGGAGCCCTGACTGTTACTCTAGTCCAATCAGGGAGCCCTGACTGTTACTCTAGTCCAACCAGGGAGCCCTGTTGGTTACTCTAGTCCAATCAGGGAGCCCTGTCTGTTACTCTATTCCAATCAGGGAGCCCAACCTGTGACTCTAGTCCAATCAGGGCGCCCTGTCAGTTACTCTAGTCCAATCAGGGAGCCCTGTCTGTTACTCTAGACCAATCAGGGAGCCCTGTCTGTTACTCTATTCCAATCAGGGAGCCCAACCTGTGACTCTAGTCCAATCAGGGAGCCCTGTCAGTTACACTAGTCCAATCAGGCAGCCCTGTCTGTTACTCTAGACCAATCAGGGAGCCCTGTCTGTTACTCTAGTCCAATCAGAGAGCCCTGGCTGTTACTCTAGTCCAATCAGGGAGCCCAACCTGTGACTCTAGTCCAATCAGGGAGCCCTGTCTGTTACTCTAGTCCAATCAGGGAGCCCTGTCTGTTACTCTAGACCAATCAGGGAGCCCTGACTGTTACTCTAGTCCAATCAGAGAGCCCTGTCTGTTAATCTAGTCCAATCAGGGAGCCCTGTCTGTTACTCTAGACCAATCAGGGAGCCCTGTCTGTGACTCTAGTCCAATCAGGGAGCCCTGTCAGTTACTCTTGTCCTATCAGGGAGCCATGTCTGCTACTCTAGTCCAATCAGGGAGCCCTGTCTGTTACTCTAGACCAATCAGGGAGCCCTGTCTGTGACTCTAGTCCAATCAGGGAGCCCTGTCAGTTACTCTAGTCTAATCAGGGAGCCCTGTCTGTTACTCTAGACCAATCAGGGAGCCCTGTCTGTTACTCTAGGCCAATCAGGGAGCCCTGTCTGTTACTCTATTCCAATCAGGGAGCCCAACCTGTGACTCTAGTCCAATCAGGGAGCCCTGTCAGTTACTCTAGTCCAATCAGGGAGCCCTGTCTGTTACTCTAGACCAATCAGGGAGCCCTGTCTGTTACTCTATTCCAATCAGGGAGCCCAACCTGTGACTCTAGTGCAATCAGGGAGCCCTGTCAGTTACACTAGTCCAATCAGGGAGCCCTGTCTGTTACTCTAGACCAATCAGGGAGCCCTGTCTGTTACTCTAGTCCAATCAGGGAGCCCTGTCAGTTACACGAGTCCAATCAGGGAGCCCTTCTGTTACTCTAGACCAATCAGGGAGCCCTGTCTGTTACTCTAGTCCAATCAGAGTGCCCTGGCTGTTACTCTAGTCCAATCAGGGAGCCCAACCTGTGACTCTAGTCCAATCAGGGAGCCCTGACTGTTACTCTAGTCCAATCAGGGAGCCCTGACTGTTACTCTAGTCCAATCAGGGAACCCTGTCTGTTACTCTAGTCCAATCAGGGAGCCCTGTCTGTGACTCTAGTCCAATCAGAGAGCCCTGTCTGTTAATCTAGTCCAATCAGGGAGCCCTGTCGGTTACTCTTGGCCAATCAGGGAGCCATGTCTGCTACTCTAGTCCAATCAGGGAGCCCTGTCGGTTACTCTAGTCCAATCAGAGAGCCCTGTCTGTGACTCTAGTCCAATCAGAGAGCCCAGTCTGTTACCCTTGTCCAATCAGGGAGCCCTGTCTGTGACACTAGTCCAATCAGAGAGCCCTGTCTGTGACTCTAGTCCAATCAGAGAGCCCTGTCTGTTACCCTTGTCCAATCAGGGAGCCCTGTCTGTGACACTAGTCCAATCAGGGAGCCCTGTCTGTGACTCTAGTCCAATCAGAGAGCCCTGTCTGTTACCCTTGTCCAATCAGGGAGCCCTGTCTGTGACACTAGTCCAATCAGGGTGCCCTGTCTGTGACTCTAGTCCAATCAGGGAGCCCTGTCTGTTGCTCTAGTCCAATCAGAGAGCCCTGTCTGTTACTCTAGTCCAATCAGGGAGCCCTGTCTGTTACTCTAGTCCAATCAGAGTGCCCTGTCTGTGACTCTAGTCCAATCAGTGAGTCCTGTCAGTGACTCTAGTCCAATCAGGGAGCCCTGTCTGTTACTCTAGTCCAATCAGCGAGCCCTGTCTGTGACTCTAGTCCAATCAGAGGGCCCTGTCTGTTACTCTAGTCCAATCAGGGAGCCCTGTCTGTTAGTCTAGTCCAATCAGGGAGCCCAACCTGTGACTCTAGTCCAATCAGGGAGCCCTGTCTGTGTCTCTAGTCCAATCAGGGCGCCCTGTCGGTTACTCTAGTCCAATCAGGGAGCCCTGTCTGTTACTCTAGTCCAATCAGGGAGCCCTGTCTGTTACTCTAGACCAATCAGGGAGCCCTGTCTGTTACTCTAGACCAATCAGGGAGCCCTGTCTGTTACTCTATTCCAATCAGGGAGCCCAACCTGTGACTCTAGTCCAATCAGGGAGCCCTTTCAGTTACTCTAGTCAAATCAGAGAGCCCTGTCTGTTACTCTAGTCCAATCAGGGAGCCCTGTCAGTTACTCTAGACCAATCAGGGAGCCCTGACTGTTACTCTAGTCCAATCAGAGAGCCCTGTCTGTTAATCTAGTCCAATCAGGCAGCCCTGTCTGTGACTCTAGTCCAATCAGAGAGCCCTGTCGGTTACTCTTGTCCTATCAGGGAGCCATGTCTGCTACTCTAGTCCAATCAGGGAGCCCTGTCTGTTACTCTAGACCAATCAGGGAGCCCTGTCTGTGACTCTAGTCCAATCAGGGAGCCCTGTCAGTTACTCTAGTCTAATCAGGGAGCCCTGTCAGTTACTCTAGACCAATCAGGGAGCCCTGTCTGTTACTCTATTCCAATCAGGGAGCCCTGTCTGTGACTCTAGTCCAATCAGGGAGCCATGTCTGCTACTCTAGTCCAATCAGGGAGCCCTGTCTGTTACTCTAGACCTATCAGGGAGCCCTGTCTGTGACTCTAGTCCAATCAGGGAGCCCTGTCAGTTACTCTAGTCTAATCAGGGAGCCCTGTCTGTTACTCTAGACCAATCAGAGAGCCCTGTCTGTTACTCTATTCCAATCAGGGAGCCCAACCTGTGACTCTAGTCCAATCAGGGAGCCCTGTCAGTTACTCTAGTCAAATCAGAGAGCCCTGTCTGTTACTCTAGTCCAATCAGGGAGCCCTGTCAGTTACTCTAGACCAATCAGGGAGCCCTGACTGTTACTCTAGTCCAATCAGAGAGCCCTGTCTGTTACTCTAGACCAATCAGGGAGCCCTGACTGTTACTCTAGTCCAATCAGAGAGCCCTGTCTGTTAATCTAGTCCAATCAGGCAGCCCTGTCTGTGACTCTAGTCCAATCAGAGAGCCCTGTCGGTTACTCTTGTCCTATCAGGGAGCCATGTCTGCTACTCTAGTCCAATCAGGGAGCCCTGTCTGTTACTCTAGACCAATCAGGGAGCCCTGTCTGTGACTCTAGTCCAATCAGGGAGCCCTGTCAGTTACTCTAGTCTAATCAGGGAGCCCTGTCTGTTACTGTAGACCAATCAGGGAGCCCTGTCTGTTACTCTAGACCAATCAGGGAGCCCTGTCTGTTACTCTATTCCAATCAGGGAGCCCAACCTGTGACTCTAGTCCAATCAGGGAGCCCTGTCAGTTACTCTAGTCCAATCAGGGAGCCCTGTCTGTTACTCTAGACCAATCAGGGAGCCCTGTCTGTTACTCTATTCCAATCAGGGAGCCCAACCTGTGACTCTAGTCCAATCAGGGAGCCCTGTCAGTTACTCTAGTCCAATCAGAGAGCCCTGTCTGTTACTCTAGTCCAATCAGGGAGCCCTGTCAGTTACTCTAGTCCAATCAGGGAGCCCTGTCTGTTACTCTAGACCAATCAGAGAGCCCTGTCTGTTACTCTATTCCAATCAGGGAGCCCAACCTGTGACTCTAGTCCAATCAGGGAGCCCTGTCAGTTACTCTAGTCCAATCAGGGAGCCCTGTCTGTTACTCTAGACCAATCAGAGAGCCCTGTCAGTTACTCTAGTCCAATCAGGGAGCCCTGTCTGTTACTCTAGACCAATCAGGTAGCCCTGTCTGTTACTCTACTCCAATCAGATAGCCCTGGCTGTTACTCTAGTCCAATCAGGGAGCCCAACCTGTGACTCTAGTCCAATCAGGGAGCCCTGACTGTTACTCTAGTCCAATCAGGGAGCCCTGACTGTTACTCTAGTCCAATCAGGGAGCCCTGTTGGTTACTCTAGTCCAATCAGGGAGCACTGTCTGTTACTCTAGTCCAATCAGGGAGCCCTGTCTGTTACTCTAGACCAATCAGAGAGCCCTGTCAGTTACTCTAGTCCAATCAGGGAGCCCTGTCGGTTACTCTAGTCCAATCAGAGAGCCCTGTCTGCTTCTCTAGTCAATTCAGGGAGCCCTGTCTGTGACTCTAGTCCAATCAGAGAGCCCTGTCTGTGACTCTAGTCCAATCAGGAGGCCTGTCTGTTACCCTTGTCCAATCAGGGAGCCCTGTCTGTGACCCTCGTCCAATCAGGGTGCCCTGTCTGTGACTCTAGTCCAATCAGGGAGCCCTGTCTGTTACTCTAGTCCAATCAGAGAGCCCTGTCTGTTACTCTAGTCCAATCAGGGAGCCCTGTCTGTTACTCTAGTCCAATCAGAGAGCCCTGTCTGTGACTCTAGTCCAATCAGTGAGTCCTGTCAGTGACTCTAGTCCAATCAGGGAGCCCTGTCTGTTACTCTAGTCCAATCAGTGAGCCCTGTCTGTGACTCGAGTCCAATCAGAGAGCCCTGTCAGTTACTCTAGTCCAATCAGGAAGCCCTGTCTGTTACTCTAGTCCAATCAGGGAGCCCTGCCTGTGACTCTAGTCCAATCAGAGAGCCCTGTCTGTTACTCTAGTCCAATCAGGGAGCCCTGCCTGTGACTCTAGTCCAATCAGGGAGCCCTGTCTGTGACTCTAGTCCAATCAGTGAGCCCTGTCTGTGACTCGAGTCCAATCAGAGAGCCCTGTCTGTTACTCTAGTCCAATCAGGGAGCCCTGCCTGTGACTCGAGTCCAATCAGGGAGCCCTGTCTGTTACTCTAGTCCAATCAGGGAGCCCTGCCTGTGACTCTAGTCCAATCAGGGAGCCCTGTCTGTGACTCTAGTCCAATCAGGGAGCCCTGTCTGTTAGTCTAGTCCAATCAGGGAGCCCTGCCTGTGACTCTAGTCCAATCAGAGAGCCCTGTCTGTTACTCTAGTCCAATCAGGGAGCCCTGTCTGTTAGTCTAGTCCAATCAGGGAGCCCTGTCTGTTAGTCTAGTCCAATCAGAGAGCCCTGTCTGTTACTCTAGTCCAATCAGGGAGCCCTGTCTGTTAGTCTAGTCCAATCAGGGAGCCCTGCCTGTGACTCTAGTACAATCAGGGAGCCCTGTCTGTTACTCTAGTCCAATCAGAGAGCCCTGTCTGTTACTCTAGTCCAATCAGGGAGCCCTGTCTGTGACTCTAGTCCAATCAGGGAGCCCTGTCTGTTACTCTAGTCCAATCAGGGAGCCCTGTCTGTGACTCTAGTTCAAACAGGGAGCCCTGTCTGTTACTCTAGTCCAATCAGAGAGCCCTGTCTGTTAATCTAGTCCAATCAGAGAGTCCTGTCTGTGACTCTAGTCCAATCAGGGAGCCCTGTCTGTTACTCTAGTCCAATCAGAGAGCCCTGTCTGTGACTCTAGTCCAATCAGGGAGCCCTGTCTGTTACTCTAGTCCAATCAGAGAGTTCTGTCTGTGACTCTAGTCCAAACAGGGAGCCCTGTCTGTTACTCTAGTACAATCAGGGAGCCCTGTCTGTTACTCTAGTCCAATCAGAGAGTTCTGTCTGTTACTCTAGTCCAATCAGGGAGCCCTGTCTGTGACTCTAGTCCAATCAGAGAGTCCTGTCTGTGACTCTAGTCCAATCAGGGAGCCCTGTCTGTTACTCTAGTCCAATCAGGGAGCCCTGCCTGTGACTCTAGTACAATCAGGGAGCCCTGTCTGTTACTCTAGTCCAATCAGAGAGCCCTGTCTGTTACTCTAGTCCAATCAGGGAGCCCTGTCTGTGACTCTAGTCCAATCAGAGAGTCCTGTCTGTGACTCTAGTCCAATCAGGGAGCCCTGTCTGTTACTCTAGTCCAATCAGGGAGCCCTGTCTGTGACTCTAGTCCACTCAGAGAGCCCTGTCTGTGACTCTAGTCCAATCAGAGGGCCCTGTCTGTTACTCTAGTCCAATCAGAGAGCCCTGTCTGTTACTCTAGTCCACTCAGAGAGCCCTGTCTGTGACTCTAGTCCAATCAGCGAGCCCTGTCTGTGACTCTAGTCCAATCAGAGAGTCCTGTCTGTGACTCTAGTCCAATCAGGGAGCCCTGTCTGTTACTCTAGTCCAATCAGAGAGCCCTGTCTGTGACTCTAGTCCAATCAGAGGGCCCTGTCTGTGACTCTAGTCCAATCAGCGAGCCCTGTCTGTGACTCTAGTCCAATCAGCGAGCCCTGTCTGTTACTCTAGTCCAATCAGGGAGAGCTGTCTGTTACTCTAGTCCAATCAGCGAGCCCTGTCTGTGACTCTAGTCCAATCAGCGAGCCCTGTCTGTTACTCTAGTCCAATCAGCGAGCCCTGTCTGTTACTCTAGTCCAATCAGCGAGCCCTGTCTGTTACTCTAGTCCAATCAGCGAGCCCTGTCTGCGACTCTAGTCCAATCAGCGAGCCCTGTCTGTTACTCTAGTCCAATCAGCGAGCCCTGTCTGCGACTCTAGTCCAATCAGCGAGCCCTGTCTGTTACTCTAGTCAAATCAGGGAGCCCTGTCTGTTACACTTGTCCAATCAGGGAGCCCTGTCTGTTACTCTAGTCCAATCAGGGAGCCCTGTCTGTTACACTTGTCCAATCAGGGTGCCCTGTCTGTTACTCTAGTCCAATCAGCGAGCCCTGTCTGTTACTCTAGTCGAATCAGGGAGCCCTGTCTGTGACTCTAGTCCAATCAGAGAGCCCTGTCTGTTACTAAGGTCCAATCAGGGAGCCCTGTCTGCGACTGTAGTCCAATCAGGGAGCGCTGTCTGTTACTCTAGTCCAATCAGGGAGCCCTGTCTGTTACTCTAGTCCAATCAGAGAGCCCTGTCTGTGACACTAGTCCAATCAGGGAGCCCTGTCTGTGACTCTAGTCCAATCAGGGAGCCCTGTCGGTGACTCTAGTCCAATCAGAGAGCCCTGTCTGTTACTCTAGTCCAATCAGAGAGCCCTGTCTGTGACACTAGTCCAATCAGGGAGCCCTGTCTGTGACTCTAGTCCAATCAGAGAGCCCTGTCTGTTACTCTAGTCCAATCAGAGAGCCCTGTCTGTTACTCTAGTCCAATCAGAGAGCCCTGTCTGTGACACTAGTCCAATCAGGGAGCCCTGTCTGTGACTCTAGTCCAATCAGAGAGCCCTGTCTGTTACTCTAGTCCAATCAGGGAGCCCTGTCTGTGACTCTAGTCCAATCAGAGAGCCCTGTCTGTGACTCGAGTCCAATCAGAGAGCCCTGTCTGTTACTCTAGTCCAATCAGAGAGCCCTGTCTGTGACACTAGTCCAATCAGGGAGCCCTGTCTGTGACTCTAGTCCAATCAGAGAGCCCTGTCTGTGACTCTAGTCCAATCAGAGAGCCCTGTCTGTTACTCTAGTCCAATCAGGGAGCCCTGTCTGTGACTCTAGTCCAATCAGAGAGCCCTGTCTGTTACTCTAGTCCAATCAGAGAGACCTGTCTGTGACTCTAGTCCAATCAGGGAGCCCTGTCTGTGACTCTAGTCCAATCAGAGAGCCCTGTCTGTTACTCTAGTCCAATCAGAGAGCCCTGTCTGTTACTCTAGTCCAATCAGAGAGCCCTGTCTGTGACTCTAGTCCAATCAGAGAGCCCTGTCTGTGACTCTAGTCCAATCAGGGAGCCCTGTCTGTTACTCTAGTCCAATCAGAGAGCCCTGGACGTTACTCTAGTCCAATCAGGGAGCCCTGTCTGTTACTCTAGTCCAATCAGGGAGCCCTGTCTGTTACTCTAGTCCAATCAGAGAGCCCTGTCTGTTACTCTAGTCCAATCAGGGAGCCCTGTCTGTTACTCTAGTCCAATCAGAGAGCCCTGTCTGTGACTCTCGTCCAATCAGGGAGCCCTGTCTGTTACTCGAGTCCAATCAGAGAGCCCTGTCTGTTACTCTAGTCCAATCAGAGAGCCCTGTCTGTGACTCTAGTCCAATCAGAGAGCCCTGTCTGTTACTCTAGTCCAATCAGAGAGCCCTGTCTGTGACTCTAGTCCAATCAGGGAGCCCTGTCTGTTACTCTAGTCCAATCAGAGTGCCCTGGACGTTACTCTAGTCCAATCAGGGAGCCCTGTCTGTTACTCTAGTCCAATCAGGGAGCCCTGTCTGTTACTCTAGTCCAATCAGAGAGCCCTGTCTGTGACTCTCGTCCAATCAGGGAGCCCTGTCTGTGACTCTAGTCCAATCAGAGAGCCCTGTCTGTTACTCTAGACCAATCAGGGAGCCCTGTCTGTTACTCTAGTCCAATCAGAGAGCCCTGTCTGTTACTCTAGTCCAATCAGTCAGCCCAACCTGTGACTCTAGTCCAATCAGGGAGCCCTGTCTGTGACTCTAGTCCAATCAGAGAGTCCTGTCTGTGACTCTAGTCCAATCAGGGAGCCCTGTCTGTTACTCTAGTCCAATCAGGGAGCCCTGTCTGTTACTCTAGTCCAATCAGAGAGCCCTGTCTGTGACTCTATTCCAATCAGGGAGCCCTGCCTGTGACTCTAGTCCAATCAGGGAGCCCTGTCTGTTACTCTAGTCCAATCAGAGAGCCCTGTCTGTGACTCTAGTCCAATCAGAGAGCCCTGTCTGTTACTCTAGTCCAATCAGGGAGCCCTGTCTGTGACTCTAGTCCAATCAGAGAGCCCTGTCTGTTACTCTAGTCCAATCAGAGAGCCCTGTCTTTTACTCTAGTCCAATCAGAGAGTCCTGTCTGTGACTCTAGTCCAATCAGGGAGCCCTGTCTGTTACTCTAGTCCAATCAGAGAGCCCTGTCTGTTACTCTAGTCCAATCAGAGAGCCCTGTCTGTTACTCTAGACCAATCAGGGAGCCCTGTCTGTTACTCTATTCCAATCAGGGAGCCCAACCTGTGACTCTAGTCCAATCAGAGAGCCCTGTCTGTTACTCTAGTCCAATCAGAGAGCCCTGTCTGTTACTCTAGTCCAATCAGAGAGCCCTGCCTGTTACTCTAGTCCAATCAGAGGGCCCTGTCTGTGACTCTAGTCCAATCAGCCAGCCCTGTCTGTGACTCTAGTCCAATCAGCGAGCCCTGTCTGTTACTCTAGTCCAATCAGAGAGCCCTGTCTGTTACTCTAGTCCAATCAGGGAGCCCTGTCTGCTACTGTAGTCCAATCAGGGAGCCCTGTCTGTGACTAAGGTCCAATCAGGGAGCCCTGTCTGCTACTGTAGTCCAATCAGGGAGCGCTGTCTGTTACTCTAGTCCAATCAGAGAGCCCTGTCTGTTACTCTAGTCCAATCAGGGTGCACTGTCTGTTACTCTAGTCCAATCAGAGAGCCCTGTTTGTTAGTCTAGTCCAATCAGGGAGCCCTGTCTGTGACTCTAGTCCAATCAGGGAGCCCTGTCTGTGACTAAGGTCCAATCAGGGAGCCCTGTCTGTTACTCTAGTCCAATCAGGGAGACGTGTCTGTTATTCTAGTCCAATCAGGGAGCCGTGTCTGTGACTCGAGTCCAATCAGGGTGCACCGTCTGTTACTCTAGTCCAATCAGAGGGCCCTGTCTGTTACTCTAGACCAATCAGGGAGCCCTGTCTGTTAGTCTAGTCCAATCAGGGAGCCTTGTCTGTGACTAAGGTCCAATCAGGGAGCCCTGTCTGTTACTCTAGTCCAATCAGGGAGCCCTGTCTGCTACTGTAGTCCAATCAGGGAGCCCTGTCTGTGACTAAGGTCCAATCAGGGAGCCCTGTCTGCTACTGTAGTCCAATCAGGGAGCGCTGTCTGTTACTCTAGTCCAATCAGAGAGCCCTGTCTGTTACTCTAGTCCAATCAGGGTGCCCTGTCTGCTACTGTAGTCCAATCAGGGAGCCCTGTCTGTGACTAAGGTCCAATCAGGGAGCCCTGTCTGCTACTGTAGTCCAATCAGGGAGCGCTGTCTGTTACTCTAGTCCAATCAGGGAGCCCTGTCTGCTACTGTAGTCCAATCAGGGAGCCCTGTCTGTGACTAAGGTCCAATCAGGGAGCCCTGTCTGCTACTGTAGTCCAATCAGGGAGCGCTGTCTGTGACTCAAGTCCAATCAGAGAGCCCTGTCTGTGACTAAGGTCCAATCAGGGAGCCCTGTCTGCTACTGTAGTCCAATCAGGGAGCGCTGTCTGTTACTCTAGTCCAATCAGAGAGCCCTGTCTGTTACTCTAGTCCAATCAGAGAGCCCTGTCTGTGACTCTAGTCCAAACAGGGAGCCCTGTCTGTTACTCTAGTCCAATCAGGGAGCCCTGTCTGCTACTGTAGTCCAATCAGGGAGCCCTGTCTGTGACTCTAGTCCAATCAGGGAGCCCTGTCTGTTACTCTAGTCCAATCAGGGAGCCCTGTCTGTGACTCTAGTCCAATCAGGGAGCACTGTCTGTTACTCTAGTCCAATCAGGGAGCCCTGTCTGTGACTCTAGTCCAATCAGGGAGCACTGTCTGTGACTCTAGTCCAATCAGCGAGCCCTGTCTGTGACTCTAGACCAATCAGGGAGCCCTGTCTGTTACTCTAGTCCAATCAGAGAGCCCTGTCTGTGATTCTGGACCAATCAGGGAGCCCTGTCTGTGACTCTAGTCCAATCAGAGAGCCCTGTCTGTGACTCTAGTCCAATCAGGGAGCCCTGTCTGCTACTCTAGCCCAATCAGAGAGCCGTGACTGTTACGCGCGTCCAATCAGAGAGCCCTGTCTGTGACTCTAGTCCAATCAGAGAGCCCTGTCTGTGACTCTAGACCAATCAGGGAGCCCTGTCTGTTACTCTAGTCCAATCAGTGAGCCCTGTCTGTGACTCTAGTCCAATCAGGGAGCCCTGTCTGCTACTGTAGTCCAATCAGTGAGCCCTGTCTGTTACTCTAGTCCAATCAGAGAGCCCTTTATGTTACTCTAGTCCAATCAGGGTGCCCTGTCTGAGGCTCTAATCCAATCGCGGAGCCCTGTCTGGTACTCTAGTCCAAACAGGGAGACTCTAGTCCAATCAGAGAGCCCTGACTGTTACTCTCGTCCAATCAGGGAGCCCTGTCTGTGACTCTAGTCCAATCAGAGAGCCCTGACTGTTACTCTCGTCCAATCAGGGAGCCCTGTCTGTGACTCTAGTCCAATCAGAGAGCCCTTACTGTTACTCTAGTCCAATCAGGGAGCCCTTACTGTTACTCTAGTCCAATCAGGGAGCCCTGTCTGTTACTCTAGACCAATCAGAGAGCCCTGTCAGTTACGCTAGTCCAATCAGGGAGCCCTGTCTGTTACTCTAGACCAATCAGGTAGCCCTGTCTGTTACTCTACTCCAATCAGATAGCCCTGGCTGTTACTCTAGTCCAATCAGGGAGCCCAACCTGTGACTCTAGTCCAATCAGGGAGCCCTGACTGTTACTCTAGTCCAATCAGGGAGCCCTGACTGTTACTCTAGTCCAATCAGGGAGCCCTGTTGGTTACTCTAGTCCAATCAGGGAGCCCTGTCTGTTACTCTAGTCCAATCAGGGAGCCCTGTCTGTTACTCTAGACCAATCAGAGAGCCCTGTCAGTTACTCTAGTCCAATCAGAGAGCCCTGTCTGTGACTCTAGTCCAATCAGAGAGCCCTGTCTGTGACTCTAGTCCAATCAGGAGGCCTGTCTGTTACCCTTGTCCAATCAGGGAGCCCTGTCTGTGACCCTCGTCCAATCAGGGTGCCCTGTCTGTGACTCTAGTCCAATCAGGGAGCCCTGTCTGTTACTCTAGTCCAATCAGAGAGCCCTGTCTGTTACTCTAGTCCAATCAGGGAGCCCTGTCTGTTACTCTAGTCCAATCAGAGAGCCCTGTCTGTGACTCTAGTCCAATCAGGGAGCCCTGTCTGTTACTCTAGTCCAATCAGTGAGCCCTGTCTGTGACTCGAGTCCAATCAGAGAGCCCTGTCTGTTACTCTAGTCCAATCAGGAAGCCCTGTCTGTTACTCTAGTCCAATCAGGGAGCCCTGCCTGTGACTCTAGTCCAATCAGAGAGCCCTGTCTGTTACTCTAGTCCAATCAGGGAGCCCTGCCTGTGACTCTAGTCCAATCAGGGAGCCCTGTCTGTGACTCTAGTCCAATCAGAGAGCCCTGTCTGTGACTCTAGTCCAATCAGAGAGCCCTGTCTGTGACTCTAGTCCAATCAGGGAGCCCTGTCTGTGACTCGAGTCCAATCAGTGAGCCCTGTCTGTGACTCGAGTCCAATCAGAGAGCCCTGTCTGTTACTCTAGTCCAATCAGGGAGCCCTGTCTGTTACTCTAGTCCAATCAGAGAGCCCTGTCTGTTACTCTAGTCCAATTAGAGAGCCCTGTCTGTGATTCTAGTCCAATCAGGGAGCCCTGTCTGTGACTCTAGTCCAATCAGAGAGCCCTGTCTGTGACTCTAGTCCAATCAGAGAGCCCTGTCTGTTACTCTAGTCCAATCAGGGAGCCCTGTCTGTTAGTCTAGTCCAATCAGGGAGCCCTGCCTGTTACTCTAGTCCAATCAGAGAGCCCTGTCTGTTACTCTAGTCCAATCAGCGAGCCCTGTCTGTGACTCTAGTCCAATCAGGGAGCCCTGTCTGTTACTCTAGTCCAATCAGAGAGCCCTGTCTGTTAGTCTAGTCCAATCAGAGAGTCCTGTCTGTGACTCTAGTCCAATCAGGGAGCCCTGTCTGTTACTCTAGTCCAATCAGAGAGCCCTGTCTGTGACTCTAGTCCAATCAGGGAGCCCTGTCTGTTACTCTAGTCCAATCAGAGAGTCCTGTCTGTGACTCTAGTCCAATCAGGGAGCCCTGTCTGTTACTCTAGTCCAATCAGGGAGCCCTGCCTGTGACTCTAGTACAATCAGGGAGCCCTGTCTGTTACTCTAGTCCAATCAGGGAGCCCTGTCTGTGACTCTAGTCCAATCAGGGAGCCCTGTCTGTTACTCTAGTCCAATCAGGGAGCCCTGTCTGTTACTCTAGTCCAATCAGGGAGCCCTGCCTGTGACTCTAGTACAATCAGAGAGCCCTGTCTGTTACTCTAGTCCAATCAGAGAGCCCTGTCTGTTACTCTAGTCCAATCAGGGAGCCCTGTCTGTGACTCTAGTCCAATCAGGGAGCCCTGTCTGTTACTCTAGTCCAATCAGGGAGCCCTGTCTGTTACTCTAGTCCAATCAGGGAGCCCTGTCTGTTAGTCTAGTCCAATCAGGGAGCCCTGTCTGTGACTCTAGTCCACTCAGAGAGCCCTGTCTGTGACTCTAGTCCAATCAGAGGGCCCTGTCTGTTACTCTAGTCCAATCAGGGAGCCCTGTCTGTTACTCTAGTCCACTCAGAGAGTCCTGTCTGTGACTCTAGTCCAATCAGGGAGCCCTGTCTGTGACTCTAGTCCAATCAGAGAGTCCTGTCTGTGACTCTAGTCCAATCAGGGAGCCCTGTCTGTTACTCTAGTCCAATCAGAGAGCCCTGTCTGTGACTCTAGTCCAATCAGAGGGCCCTGTCTGTGACTCTAGTCCAATCAGCGAGCCCTGTCTGTGACTCTAGTCCAATCAGCGAGCCCTGTCTGTTACTCTAGTCCAATCAGGGAGAGCTGTCTGTTACTCTAGTCCAATCAGGGAGCCCTGTCTGTTACACTTGTCCAAACAGGGAGCCCTGTCTGTTACACTTGTCCAAACAGGGAGCCCTTTCTGTTACTCTAGTCCAATCAGCGAGCCCTGGCTCTGACTCTAGTCCAATCAGGGAGCCCTGTCTGTTACACTTGTCCAAACAGGGAGCCCTGTCTGTTACTCTAGTCCAATCAGCGAGCCCTGGCTGTGACTCTAGTCCAATCAGCGAGCCCTGTCTGCGACTCTAGTCCAATCAGCGAGCCCTGTCTGTTACTCCAGTCGAATCAGGGAGCCCTGTCTGTTACTCTAGTCCAATCAGGGAGTCCTGTCTGTGACTCTAGTCCAATCAGAGGGCCCTGTCTGTTACTAAGGTCCAATCAGGGAGCCCTGTCTGCGACTGTAGTCCAATCAGGGAGCGCTGTCTGTTACTCTAGTCCAATCAGGGAGTCCTGTCTGTGACTCTAGTCCAATCAGAGAGCCCTGTCTGTTACTCTAGTCCAATCAGAGAGCCCTGTCTGTGACACTAGTCCAATCAGGGAGCCCTGTCTGTTACTCTAGTCCAATCAGGGAGCCCTGTCTGTTACTCTAGTCCAATCAGGGAGCCCTGTCTGTGACTCTAGTCCAATCAGAGAGCCCTGTCTGTTACTCTAGTCCAATCAGAGAGCCCTGTCTGTGACACTAGTCCAATCAGGGAGCCCTGTCTGTGACTCTAGTCCAATCAGAGAGCCCTGTCTGTTACTCTAGTCCAATCAGAGAGCCCTGTCTGTGACACTAGTCCAATCAGGGAGCCCTGTCTGTGACTCTAGTCCAATCAGAGAGCCCTGTCTGTTACTCTAGTCCAATCAGAGAGCCCTGTCTGTGACTCTAGTCCAATCAGAGAGCCCTGTCTGTGACTCTAGTCCAATCAGGGAGCCCTGTCTGTGACACTAGTCCAATCAGGGAGCCCTGTCTGTGACTCTAGTCCAATCAGAGAGCCCTGTCTGTTACTCTAGTCCAATCAGAGAGCCCTGTCTGTTACTCTAGTCCAATCAGTGAGCCCTGTCTGTTACTCTAGTCCAATCAGAGAGCCCTGTCTGTGACTCTAGTCCAATCAGAGAGCCCTGTCTGTTACTCTAGTCCAATCAGAGAGCCCTGTCTGTTACTCTAGTCCAATCAGAGAGCCCTGTCTGTTACTCTAGTCCAATCAGTGAGCCCTGTCTGTTACTCTAGTCCAATCAGAGAGCCCTGTCTGTGACACTAGTCCAATCAGGGAGCCCTGTCTGTGACTCTAGTCCAATCAGAGAGCCCTGTCTGTGACTCTAGTCCAATCAGAGAGCCCTGTCTGTTACTCTAGTCCAATCAGAGAGCCCTGTCTGTTACTCTAGTCCAATCAGAGAGCCCTGTCTGTGACACTAGTCCAATCAGGGAGCCCTGTCTGTGACTCTAGTCCAATCAGAGAGCCCTGTCTGTTACTCTAGTCCAATCAGAGAGCCCTGTCTGTGACACTAGTCCAATCAGGGAGCCCTGTCTGTGACTCTAGTCCAATCAGAGAGCCCTGTCTGTGACTCTAGTCCAATCAGAGAGCCCTGTCTGTGACTCTAGTCCAATCAGAGAGCCCTGTCTGTTACTCTAGTCCAATCAGGGAGCCCTGTCTGTGACTCTAGTCCAATCAGGGAGCCCTGTCTGTGACTCTAGTCCAATCAGAGAGCCCTGGCTGTTACTCTAGTCCAATCAGAGAGCCCTGTCTGTGACTCTAGTCCAATCAGAGAGCCCTGTCTGTGACTCTAGTCCAATCAGGGAGCCCTGTCTGTTACTCTAGTCCAATCAGAGAGCCCTGGACGTTACTCTAGTCCAATCAGGGAGCCCTGTCTGTTACTCTAGTCCAATCAGGGAGCCCTGTCTGTTACTCTAGTCCAATCAGAGAGCCCTGTCTGTGACTCTCGTCCAATCAGGGAGCCCTGTCTGTTACTCGAGTCCAATCAGAGAGCCCTGTCTGTTACTCTAGTCCAATCAGAGAGCCCTGTCTGTGACTCTAGTCCAATCAGAGAGCCCTGGACGTTACTCTAGTCCAATCAGAGAGCCCTGTCTGTTACTCTAGTCCAATCAGAGAGCCCTGTCTGTTACTCTAGTCCAATCAGAGAGCCCTGTCTGTGACTCTAGTCCAATCAGAGAGCCCTGTCTGTTACTCTAGTCCAATCAGAGAGCCCTGGACGTTACTCTAGTCCAATCAGGGAGCCCTGTCTGTTACTCTAGTCCAATCAGGGAGCCCTGTCTGTTACTCTAGTCCAATCAGGGAGCCCTGTCTGTTACTCCAGTCCAATCAGGGAGCCCTGTCTGTTACTCTAGTCCAATCAGGGAGCCCTGTCTGTTACTCTAGTCCAATCAGGGAGCCCTGTCTGTTACTCTAGTCCAATCAGAGAGCCCTGTCTGTGACTCTCGTCCAATCAGGGAGCCCTGTCTGTTACTCGAGTCCAATCAGAGAGCCCTGTCTGTTACTCTAGTCCAATCAGAGAGCCCTGTCTGTGACTCTAGTCCAATCAGAGAGCCCTGTCTGTTACTCTAGTCCAATCAGAGAGCCCTGTCTGTGACTCTAGTCCAATCAGAGAGCCCTGTCTGTGACTCTAGTCCAATCAGAGAGCCCTGTCTGTTACTCTAGTCCAATCAGCGAGCCCTGGACGTTACTCTAGTCCAATCAGAGAGCCCTGTCTGTTACTCTAGTCCAATCAGAGAGCCCTGTCTGTTACTCTAGTCCAATCAGAGAGCCCTGTCTGTGACTCTAGTCCAATCAGAGAGCCCTGTCTGTTACTCTAGTCCAATCAGAGAGCCCTGTCTGTGACTCTAGTCCAATCAGAGAGCCCTGTCTGTGACTCTAGTCCAATCAGCGAGCCCTGGACGTTACTCTAGTCCAATCAGAGAGCCCTGTCTGTTACTCTAGTCCAATCAGAGAGCCCTGTCTGTTACTCTAGTCCAATCAGAGAGCCCTGTCTGTGACTCTAGTCCAATCAGAGAGCCCTGTCTGTTACTCTAGTCCAATCAGAGAGCCCTGGACGTTACTCTAGTCCAATCAGGGAGCCCTGTCTGTTACTCTAGTCCAATCAGGGAGCCCTGTCTGTTACTCTAGTCCAATCAGAGAGCCCTGTCTGTGACTCTCGTCCAATCAGGGAGCCCTGTCTGTGACTCTAGTCCAATCAGAGAGCCCTGTCTGTTACTCTAGACCAATCAGGGAGCCCTGTCTGTTACTCTAGTCCAATCAGAGAGCCCTGTCTGTTACTCTAGTCCAATCAGTCAGCCCAACCTGTGACTCTAGTCCAATCAGGGAGCCCTGTCTGTTACTCTAGTCCAATCAGAGAGCCCTGTCTGTGACTCTAGTCCAATCAGAGAGCCCTGTCTGTGACTCTAGTCCAATCAGAGAGCCCTGTCTGTTACTCTAGTCCAATCAGGGAGCCCTGTCTGTTACTCTAGTCCAATCAGAGAGCCCTGTCTGTGACTCTAGTCCAATCAGAGAGCCCTGTCTGTTACTCTAGTCCAATCAGTGAGCCCTGTCTGTGACTCTAGTCCAATCAGAGAGCCCTGTCTGTTACTCTAGTCCAATCAGAGAGCCCTGTCTGTTACTCTAGTCCAATCAGAGAGCCCTGTCTGTTACTCTAGTCCAATCAGGGTGCCCTGTCTGTGACTCTAGTCCAATCAGAGAGCCCTGTCTGTTACTCTAGTCCAATCAGAGAGCCCTGTCTGTTACTCTAGTCCAATCAGGGAGCCCTGTCTGTTACTCTAGTCCAATCAGGGAGCGCTGTCTGTTACTCTAGTCCAATCAGAGAGCCCTGTCTGTTACTCTAGTCCAATCAGAGAGCCCTGTCTGTTACTCTAGTCCAATCAGGGAGCCCTGTCTGTGACTCTAGTCCAATCAGAGAGCCCTGTCTGTGACTCTAGTCCAATCAGAGAGCCCTGTCTGTTACTCTAGTCCAATCAGAGAGCCCTGTCTGTGACTCTAGTCCAATCAGGGAGCCCTGTCTGTTACTCTAGTCCAGTCAGAGAGCCCTGTCTGTGACTCTAGTCCAATCAGAGAGCCCTGTCTGTTACTCTAGTCCAATCAGAGAGCCCTGTCTGTTACTCTAGTCCAATCAGGGAGCCCTGTCTGTGACTCTAGTCCAATCAGAGAGCCCTGTCTGTTGCTCTATTCCAATCAGAGAGCCCTGTCTGTTACTCTAGTCCAATCAGGGAGCCCTGTCTGTTACTCTAGTCCAATCAGGGAGCCCTGTCTGTTACTCTAGTCCAATCAGGGAGCACTGTCTGTGACTCTAGTCCAATCAGGGAGCCCTGTCTGTTACTCTAGTCCAATCAGGGAGCCCTGTCTGTGACTCTAGTCCAATCAGAGAGCCCTGTCTGTGACTCTAGTCCAATCAGAGAGCCCTGTCTGTGACTCTAGTCCAATCAGGGAGCCCTGTCTGTGACTCTAGTCCAATCAGAGAGCCCTGTCTGTTACTCTAGTCCAATCAGGGAGCACTGTCTGTGACTCTAGTCCAATCAGGGAGCCCTGTCTGTTACTCTAGTTCAATCAGGGAGCCCTGTCTGTGACTCTAGTCCAATCAGAGGGCCCTGTCTGTGACTCTAGTCCAATCAGGGAGCCCTGTCTGTTACTCTAGTCCAATCAGAGAGCCCTGTCTGTGACTCTAGTCCAATCAGAGAGCCCTGTCTGTTACTCTAGTCCAATCAGAGAGCCCTGTCTGTTACTCTAGTCCAATCAGAGAGTCCTGTCTGTGACTCTAGTCCAATCAGGGAGCCCTGTCTGTTACTCTAGTCCAATCAGGGAGCCCTGTCTGTTACTCTAGTCCAATCAGAGAGCCCTGTCTGTGACTCTAGTCCAATCAGGGAGCCCTGTCTGTGACTCTAGTCCAATCAGGGAGCCCTGTCTGTTACTCTAGTCCAATCAGAGAGCCCTGTCTGTGACTCTAGTCCAATCAGAGAGCCCTGTCTGTTACTCTCGTCCAATCAGGGAGCACTGTCTATGACTCTAGTCCAATCAGGGAGCACTGTCTGTGACTCTAGTCCAATCAGAGAGCCCTGTCTGTTACTCTAGTCCAATCAGAGAGCCCTGTCTTTTACTCTAGTCCAATCAGAGAGCCCTGTCTTTTACTCTAGTCCAATCAGAGAGTCCTGTCTGTGACTCTAGTCCAATCAGGGAGCCCTGTCTGTGACTCTAGTCCAATCAGAGAGCCCTGTCTGTGACTCTAGTCCAATCAGAGAGCCCTGTCTGTTACTCTCGTCCAATCAGGGAGCACTGTCTATGACTCTAGTCCAATCAGGGAGCACTGTCTGTGACTCTAGTCCAATCAGAGAGCCCTGTCTTTTACTCTAGTCCAATCAGAGAGTCCTGTCTGTTACTCTAGTCCAATCAGGGAGCCCTGTCTGTGACTCTAGTCCAATCAGAGAGCCCTGTCTGTTACTCTAGTCCAATCAGAGAGCCCTGTCTTTTACTCTAGTCCAATCAGAGAGTCCTGTCTGTGACTCTAGTCCAATCAGAGAGCCCTGTCTGTTACTCTAGTCCAATCAGAGAGCCCTGTCTGTTACTCTAGTCCAATCAGAGAGCCCTGTCTGTTACTCTAGACCAATCAGGGAGCCCTGTCTGTTACTCTAGTCCAATCAGAGAGCCCTGTCTGTTACTCTAGTCCAATCAGGGAGCCCAACCTGTGACTCTAGTCCAATCAGGGAGCCCTGTCTGTTACTCTAGTCCAATCAGAGAGCCCTGTCTGTTACTCTAGTCCAATCAGAGAGCCCTGTCTGTTACTCTAGTCCAATCAGAGAGCCCTGTCTGTTACTCTAGTCCAATCAGGGAGCCCAACCTGTGACTCTAGTCCAATCAGAGAGCCCTGTCTGTTACTCTAGTCCAATCAGAGAGCCCTGTCTGTTACTCTAGTCCAATCAGGGAGCCCAACCTGTGACTCTAGTCCAATCAGGGAGCCCTGTCTGTTACTCTAGTCCAATCAGAGAGCCCTGCCTGTTACTCTAGTCCAATCAGGGAACCCTGTCTGTGACTCTAGTCCAATCAGCCAGCCCTGTCTGTGACTCTAGTCCAATCAGCGAGCCCTGTCTGTTACTCTAGTCCAATCAGCGAGCCCTGTCTGTTACTCTAGTCCAATCAGAGAGCCCTGTCTGTTACTCTAGTCCAATCAGGGAGCCCTGTCTGCTACTGTAGTCCAATCAGGGAGCCCTGTCTGTGACTAAGGTCCAATCAGGGAGCCCTGTCTGCTACTGTAGTCCAATCAGGGAGCGCTGTCTGTTACTCTAGTCCAATCAGAGAGCCCTGTCTGTTACTCTAGTCCAATCAGGGTGCCCTGTCTGTTACTCTAGTCCAATCAGAGAGCCCTGTTTGTTAGTCTAGTCCAATCAGGGAGCCCTGTCTGTGACTCTAGTCCAATCAGGGAGCCCTGTCTGTGACTAAGGTCCAATCAGGGAGCCCTGTCTGCTACTGTAGTCCAAACAGGGAGCGCTGTCTGTTACTCTAGTCCAATCAGGGAGACGTGTCTGTTATTCTAGTCCAATCAGGGAGCCGTGTCTGTGACTCGAGTCCAATCAGGGTGCACCGTCTGTTACTCTAGTCCAATCAGAGGGCCCTGTCTGTTACTCTAGTCCAATCAGGGAGCCCTGTCTGTTAGTCTAGTCCAATCAGGGAGCCCTGTCTGTGACTAAGGTCCAATCAGGGAGCCCTGTCTGTTACTCTAGTCCAATCAGGGAGCCCTGTCTGCTACTGTAGTCCAATCAGGGAGCCCTGTCTGTGACTAAGGTCCAATCAGGGAGCCCTGTCTGCTACTGTAGTCCAATCAGGGAGCGCTGTCTGTTACTCTAGTCCAATCAGAGAGCCCTGTCTGTTACTCTAGTCCAATCAGGGTGCCCTGTCTGCTACTGTAGTCCAATCAGGGAGCCCTGTCTGTGACTAAGGTCCAATCAGGGAGCCCTGTCTGCTACTGTAGTCCAATCAGGGTGCCCTGTCTGCTACTGTAGTCCAATCAGGGAGCCCTGTCTGTGACTAAGGTCCAATCAGAGAGCCCTGTCTGTGACTAAGGTCCAATCAGGGAGCCCTGTCTGTTACTCTAGTCCAATCAGGGAGCGCTGTCTGTTACTCTAGTCCAATCAGGGAGCCCTGTCTGCTACTGTAGTCCAATCAGGGTGCCCTGTCTGCTACTGTAGTCCAATCAGGGAGCCCTGTCTGTGACTAAGGTCCAATCAGAGAGCCCTGTCTGTGACTAAGGTCCAATCAGGGAGCCCTGTCTGCTACTGTAGTCCAATCAGGGAGCGCTGTCTGTTACTCTAGTCCAATCAGAGAGCCCTGTCTGTTACTCTAATCCAATCTGAGAGCACTGTCTGTTACTCTAGTCCAAACAGGGAGCCCTGTCTGTTACTCTAGTCCAATCAGGGAGCCCTGTCTGTGACTCTAGTCCAATCAGGGAGCCCTGTCTGCTACTGTAGTCCAATCAGGGAGCCCTGTCTGTTACTCTAGTCCAATCAGAGAGCCCTGTCTGTTACTCTAGTCCAAACAGGGAGCGCTGTCTGTTACTCTAGTCCAATCAGAGAGCCCTGTCTGTGACTCTAGTCCAATCAGAGAGCCCTGTCTGTGACTCTAGTCCAAACAGGGAGCCCTGTCTGTTACTCTAGTCCAATCAGAGAGCCCTGTCTGTTACTCTAGTCCAATCAGGGAGCCCTGTCTGCTACTGTAGTCCAATCAGGGAGCCCTGTCTGTGACTCTAGTCCAATCAGAGAGCCCTGTCTGTGACTAAGGTCCAATCAGGGAGCACTGTCTGTGACTCTAGTCCAATCAGAGAGCCCTGTCTGTGACTAAGGTCCAATCAGGGAGCCCTGTCTGTGACTAAGGTCCAATCAGGGAGCCCTGTCTGCTACTGTAGTCCAATCAGGGAGCGCTGTCTGTTACTCTAGTCCAATCAGAGAGCCCTGTCTGTTACTCTAATCCAATCAGAGAGCCCTGTCTGTTACTCTAGTCCAATCAGGGAGCGCTGTCTGTTACTCTATTCCAATCAGGGAGCCCTGTCTGTTACTCTAGTCCAAACAGGGAGCGCTGTCTGTTACTCTAGTCCAATCAGGGAGCCCTGTCTGTTACTCTAGTCCAAACAGGGAGCGCTGTCTGTGACTCTAGTCCAATCAGAGAGCCCTGTCTGTGACTCTAGTCCAAACAGGGAGCCCTGTCTGTTACTCTAGTCCAAACAGGGAGCCCTGTCTGTTACTCTAGTCCAATCAGGGAGCACTGTCTGTGACTCTAGTCCAAACAGGGAGCGCTGTCTGTGACTCTAGTCCAATCAGGGAGCCCTGTCTGTGACTCTAGTCCAAACAGGGAGCCCTGTCTGTTACTCTAGTCCAATCAGGGAGCACTGTCTGTGACTCTAGTCCAATCAGGGAGCCCTGTCTGTGACTCTAGACCAATCAGGGAGCCCTGTCTGTTACTCTAGTCCAATCAGAGAGCCCTGTCTGTGATTCTGGACCAATCAGGGAGCCCTGTCTGTTACTCTAGTCCAATCAGAGAGCCCTGTCTGTGACTCTAGTCCAATCAGGGAGCCCTGTCTGCTACTCTAGCCCAATCAGAGAGCCGTGACTGTTACGCGAGTCCAATCAGAGAGCCCTGTCTGTGACTCTAGTCCAATCAGAGAGCCCTGTCTGTGACTCTAGACCAATCAGGGAGCCCTGTCTGTTACTCTAGTCCAATCAGTGAGCCCTGTCTGTGACTCTAGTCCAATCAGGGAGCCCTGTCTGCTACTGTAGTCCAATCAGTGAGCCCTGTCTGTTACTCTAGTCCAATCAGAGAGCCCTTTATGTTACTCTAGTCCAATCAGGGTGCCCTGTCTGAGGCTCTAATCCAATCGCGGAGCCCTGTCTGGTACTCTAGTCCAAACAGGGAGACTCTAGTCCAATCAGAGAGCCCTGACTGTTACTCTCATCCAATCAGGGAGCCCTGTCTGTGACTCTAGTCCAATCAGAGAGCCCTTACTGTTACTCTAGTCCAATCAGGGAGCCCTTACTGTTACTCTAGTCCAATCAGAGAGCCCTGTCTGTGACTCTAGTCCAATCAGAGAGCCCTGTCTGTGACTCTAGTCTAATCTGGGAGCCCTGGCTGACAGATAGAAAGAGGAGGGTCAGGGGCTCTGTACCCACTGAGTGCTGGCTCTGAGGGAGCTGGGTCAGTGCCTCAGACTGTCCGTGTGTAAATAACGGGGGACTTGGGAACGGATTACCGCCTCTATGGACTGAGCCCGACGGTGGCGTCAAATTGAAGATGGTAACACTCAGAATCGTCGCTGTGTCAGGTTTTGGTGACAACTGCTTTTCCTCTTCCTGCTGTAATTGAGTAAATTTCTCTGAGCTGAAAATTTCCAGTTTGTCCTCAACCTGTTCTTATTTCGTTTTTCTCAAATATTTGGCAAAATAGACCCTCTGACAAACGGACTGCAACTTCCTAATCTTTATTATCCTGCTGCTTAAATCTGTGGATCACAGTCAGGAAACAAAACCGAGTTGGAATGGGAGATCGGAGTATATGAGATAGTGTAGGAGATCGGAGTATATGAGACAGTGTAGGAGATCGGAGTATATGAGATAGTGTGAGAGGTCGGAGTATATGAGATAGTGTAGGAGATCGGAGTATATGAGACAGTGTAGGAGATCGGAGTATATGAGACAGTGTAGGAGATCGGAGTATATGAGATAATGTGGGAGATCGGAGTATATGAGATAGTGTGGGAGATCGGAGTATATGAGATAGTGTGAGTGATCGGAGTATATGAGACAGTGTGGGAGATCGGAGTATATGAGATAGTGTGGGAGATCGGAGTATATGAGATAGTGTGGGAGATCGGAGTATATGAGATAGTGTGGGAGATCGGAGTATATGAGACAGTGTGGGAGATCGGAGTACATGAGATAGTGTGGGAGATCGGAGTATATGAGACAGTGTGGGAGATCGGAGTATATGAGATAGTGTGGGAGATCGGAGTATATGAGACAGTGTGGGAGATCGGAGTATATTAGATCGTGTGGGAGATTTGAGTATATGAGACAGTGTGGGTGATCGGAGTACATGAGACAGTGTGCGAGATCGGAGTTTCTGAGATAGTGTGGGAGATCGGAGTATATGAGACAGTGTGCGAGATCGGAGTATATGAGATAGTGTGGGAGATCGGAGTATATGAGACAGTGTGGGAGATCGGAGTATATGAGACAGTGTGGGAGATCGGCGTATATGAGATAGTGTGGGAGATCGGAGTATGTGAGACAGTGTGGGAGATCGGAGTATATGAGACAGTGTGGCAGATCGGAGTATATGAGATAGTGTGGGAGATCGGAGTATATGAGATAGTGTGGGTGATCGGAGTATATGAGACAGTGTGGGAGATCGGAGTATATGAGACAGTGTGCGAGATCGGAGTATATGAGATAGTGTGGGAGATCGGAGTATATGAGACAGTGTGGGAGATCGGAGTATATGAGACAGTGTGGGAGATCGGCGTATATGAGATAGTGTGGGAGATCGGAGTATGTGAGACAGTGTGGGAGATCGGAGTATATGAGACAGTGTGGCAGATCGGAGTATATGAGATAGTGTGGGAGATCAGAGTATATGAGACAGTGTGGGAGATCGGAGTATATGAGACAGTGTGGGAGATCGGAGTATATGAGATGTTCTGAGAGATCGGAGTATATGAGACAGTGGGGGAGATCGGAGTATATGAGATAGTGTGGGAGATCGGAGTATATGAGACAGTGTGGGAGATCGGAGTATATGAGATGTTCTGAGACATCGGAGTATATGAGACAGTGTGGGAGATCGGAGTATATGAGATGTTCTGAGACATCGGAGTATATGAGACAGTGGGGGAGATCGGAGTATATGAGATGTTCTGAGACATCGGAGTATATGAGACAGTGTGGGAGATCGGAGTATATGAGATGTTCTGAGACATCGGAGTATATGAGACAGTGGGGGAGATCGGAGTATATGAGACAGTGTGGGAGATCGGAGTATATGAGACAGTGTGGGAGATCGGATTATATGAGATAGTGTGGGATATCGGAGTATATGAGACAGTGTGGAAGATCGGAGTTTATGAGATAGTGTGGGAGATCGGTGCATATGAGACAGTGTGGGAGATCGGAGTATATGAGATAGTGTGGGAGATCGGAGTATCTGAGATAGTATGGGAGATCGGAGTATATGAGATAGTGTGCTAGATCGGAGTATATGAGAACATGTGGGAGAACAGAGTATATGAGATAGTGTGGGAGATCGGAGTATATTAGATCGTGTGGGAGATCTGAGTATATGAGACAGTGTGGGAGATCGCAGTATATGAGATAGCGTGGGAGATCGGAGTATATGAGACAGTGTGGGAGATCGGAGTATATGAGACAGTGTGGGAGATCGGAGTATATGAGATAGTGTGAGGGATCGGAGTATATGAGTTCGTGTGGGAGTTCGGAGTATATGAGATAGTGTGGGAGATCAGAGTATATGAGATTGTGTGAGGGATCGGAGTATATGAGATAGTATGAGAGATCGGAGTACATGAGATAGTGTGGGAGATCGGAGTATATGAGATATTGTGGGAAATTGGAGTATATGACATAGTGTGAGGGATCGGAGTATATGAGATAGTGTGGGAAATCGGAGTATGTGAGATAGTGTGAGGGATCGGAGTATATGAGATAGTGTGAGTGATCGGAGTATATGAGATAGTGTAGGAGATCGGAGTATATGAGATAGTGTGAGAGATCTGAGTATATGAGATAGTCTGGGAGATCGGAGTATATGAGATAGTGTGGGAGATCGGAGTATATGAGACAGTGTGGGAGATCGGAGTATATGAGATAGTGTGGGAGATCGGTGTATATGAGACAGTGTGGGAGATCGGAGTATATGAGATAGTGTGGGAGATCGGAGTATATGAGACAGTGTGTGAGATCGAAGTATATGGGATAGTGTGGGAGATCGGAGTATTTGAGACAGTGTGGGAGATCGGAGTATATGAGACAGTGTGGGAGATCGGAGTATATGAGATAGTATGAGAGATCAGAGTATACGAGATAGTGTGAGGGATCGGAACATATGAGATAATGAGGGAGATCGGAGTATATGAGACAGTGTGGGAGATCGGAGTATATGAGATGGTGTGGGAGTTCAATGTATATGAGACAGTGTGGGAGATCGGAGTATATGAGATAGTGTGGGAGATCGGAGCATATGAGATAGTGTGGGAGATCGGAGTATATGAGATAGTGTGCGAGATCGGAGTATATGAGATAGTATGGGAGATCGGAGCATATGAGATAGTGTGGGAGATCGGAGTATATGAGACAGTGTGCGAGATCGGAGTATATGAGATAGTATGAGAGATCAGAGTATACAAGATAGCGTGAGGGATCGGAACATATGAGATAATGAGGGAGATCGGAGTATATGAGATAGTGTGAGGGATCGGAGTATATGAGATAGTGTGGGAGATCGGAGTATATGAGACAGTGTGGGAGATCGGAGTATATGAGATAATGTGGGAGATCAGAGTATATGAGACAGTGTGGGAGTTCGGAGTATATAAGATGTTCTGAGAGATCGGAGTATATGAGACAGTGTGGGAGATCGGAGTATATGAGATAGTGTGGGAGATAGGAGTATATGAGATAGTGTGGGAGATAGGAGTACATGAGATAGTGTGGGAGATCGGAGTATATGAGATGTTCTGAGACATCGGAGTATATGAGACAGCGTGGGAGATCAGAGTATATGATATGTTCTGAGACATCGGTGTATATGAGACAGTGTGGGAGATCGGAGTATATGAGATGTTCTGAGACATCGGAGTATATGAGACAGTGTGGGAGATCGGAGTATATGAGATGTTCTGAGACATCGGAGTATATGAGACAGTGTGGGAGATCGGAGGAAATGAGATGTTCTGAGACATCGGAGTATATGAGACAGTGTGGGAGATCGGAGTATATGAGACAGTGTGGGAGATCGGAGTATATGAGATAGTGTGGGAGATCGGAGTATATGAGACAGTGTGGGAGATCGGAGTACATGAGATAGTGTGGGAGATCGGAGTATATGAGACAGTGTGGGAGATCGGAGTATATGAGATAGTGTGGGAGATCGGAGTATATGAGACAGTGTGGGAGATCGGAGTATATTAGATCGTGTGGGAGATTTGAGTATATGAGACAGTGTGGGTGATCGGAGTATATGAGACAGTGTGCGAGATCGGAGTATATGAGATAGTGTGGGAGATCGGAGTATATGAGACAGTGTGCGAGATCGGAGTATATGAGATAGTGTGGGAGATCGGAATATATGAGACAGTGTGGGAGATCGGAGTATATAAGATGTTCTGAGAGATCGGAGTATACGGGATAGTGTGGGAGATCGGAGTATATGAGACAGTGTGCGAGATCGGAGTATATGAGATAGTGTGGGAGATCGGAATATATGAGACAGTGTGGGAGATCGGAGTATATGAGATGTTCTGAGACATCGGAGTATATGAGACAGTGTGGGAGATCAGAGTATATGATATGTTCTGAGACATCGGAGTATATGAGACAGTGTGGGAGATCGGAGTATATGAGATGTTCTGAGACATCGGAGTATATGAGACAGTGTGGGAGATCGGAGTATATGAGATGTTCTGAGACATCGGAGTATATGAGACAGTGTGGGAGATCGGAGGAAATGAGATGTTCTGAGACATCGGAGTATATGAGACAGTGTGGGAGATCGGAGTATATGAGACAGTGTGGGAGATCGGAGTATACGAGATAGTGTGGGAGATCGGAGTATATGAGATAGTGTGGGAGATCGGAGTATATGAGACAGTGTGGGAGATCGGAGTACATGAGATAGTGTGGGAGATCGGAGTATATGAGACAGTGTGGGAGATCGGAGTATATGAGATAGTGTGGGAGATCGGAGTATATGAGACAGTGTGGGAGATCGGAGTATATTAGATCGTGTGGGAGATTTGAGTATATGAGACAGTGTGGGTGATCGGAGTATATGAGACAGTGTGCGAGATCGGAGTATATGAGATAGTGTGGGAGATCGGAGTATATGAGACAGTGTGCGAGATCGGAGTATATGAGATAGTGTGGGAGATCGGAGTATATGAGACAGTGTGGGAGATCGGAGTATATGAGACAGTGTGGGAGGTCGGCGTATATGAGATAGTGTGGGAGATCGGAGTATGTGAGACAGTGTGGGAGATCGGAGTATATGAGACAGTGTGGGAGATCGGAGTGTATGAGATAGTGTGGGAGATCAGAGTATATGAGACAGTGTGGGAGATCGGAGTATATGAGACCGTGTGGGAGATCGGAGTATATGAGATGTTCTGAGAGATCGGAGTATATGAGATAGTTTGGGAGATCGGAGTATATGAGACACTGTGGGAGATCGGAGTATATGAGATAGTGTGGGAGATCGGAGTATATGAGACAGTGTGGGAGATCGGAGTATATGAGATGTTCTGAGACATCGGAGTATATGAGACAGTGTGGGAGATCGGAGTATATGAGATATTCTGAGACATCGGAGTATATGAGACAGTGGGGGAGATCGGAGTATATGAGATGTTCTGAGACATCGGAGTATATGAGACAGTGTGGGAGATCGGAGTATATGAGATGTTCTGAGACATCGGAGTATATGAGACAGTGGGGGAGATCGGAGTATATGAGACAGTGTGGGAGATCGGAGTATATGAGACAGTGTGGGAGATCGGAGTATATGAGATAGTGTGGGAGATCGGAGTATATGAGATAGTGTGGGAGATCAGAGTATATGAGACAGTGTGGGAGATCGGAGTATATGAGACTGTGGGAGATCGGAGTATATGAGATGTTCTGAGAGATCGGAGTATATGAGATAGTTTGGGAGATCGGAGTATCTGAGACAGTGTGGGAGATCGGAGTATATGAGATAGTGTGGGAGATCGGAGTATATGAGACAGTATGGGAGATCGGAGTATATGAGATGTTCTGAGACATCGGAGTATATGAGACAGTGTGGGAGATCGGAGTATATGAGATGTTCTGAGACATCGGAGGATATGTGACAGTGGGGGAGATCGGAGTATATGAGATGTTCTGAGACATCGGAGGATATGAGACAGTGGGGGAGATCGGAGTATATGAGATGTTCTGAGACATCGGAGTATATGAGACAGTGTGGGAGATCCGAGTATATGAGATGTTCTGAGAGATCGGAGTATATGAGATAGTTTGGGAGATGGGAGTATCTGAGACAGTGTGGGAGATCGGAGTATATGAGATAGTGTGGGAGATCGGAGTATATGAGACTGTGGGAGATCGGAGTATATGAGATGTTCTGAGAGATCGGAGTATATGAGATAGTTTGGGAGATCGGAGTATCTGAGACAGTGTGGGAGATCGGAGTATATGAGATAGTGTGGGAGATCGGAGTATATGAGACAGTATGGGAGATCGGAGTATATGAGATGTTCTGAGACATCGGAGTATATGAGACAGTGTGGGAGATCGGAGTATATGTGATGTTCTGAGACATCGGAGGATATGAGACAGTGGGGGAGATCGGAGTATATGAGATGTTCTGAGACATCGGAGTATATGAGACAGTGTGGGAGATCGGAGTATATGAGATGTTCTGAGACATCGGAGTATATGAGACATCGTGGGAGATAGGAGTATATGAAATAGTGTGGGAGATCGGAGTATATGAGACAGTGTGGAAGATCGGAGTTTATGAGATAGTGTGGGAGATCAAGGTATATGAGACAGTGTGGGAGATCGGAGTATATGAGCCTGTGTGGGAGATCGGAGTATATCAGATACCGTGGGAGATCGGAGTATATGAGATAGTATGAGAGATCAGAGTATACAAGATAGTGTGAGGGATCGGAACATATGAGATAATGAGGGAGATCGGAGTATATGAGATAGTGTGAGGGATCGGAGTATATGAGATAGTATGGGAGATCGGAGTATATGAGACAGTGTGGGAGATCGGAGTATATGAGATAGTGTGGGAGATCAGAGTATATGAGACAGTGTGGGAGATCGGAGTATATAAGATGTTCTGAGAGATCGGAGTATACGAGATAGTGTGGGAGATCGGAGTATATGAGATAGTGTGGGAGATCGGAGTATATGAGATAGTGTGGGAGATAGGAGTACATGAGATAGTGTGGGAGATCGGAGTATATGAGATGTTCTGAGACATCGGAGTATATGAGACAGTGTGGGAGATCAGAGTATATGATATGTTCTGAAACATCGGAGTATATGAGATAGTGTGGGAGATCGGAGTATATGAGATGTTCTGAGACATCGGAGTATATGAGACAGTGTGGAAGATCGGAGTATATGAGATGTTCTGAGACATCGGAGTATATGAGACAGTGTGGGAGATCGGAGGAAATGAGATGTTCTGAGACATCGGAGTATATGAGACAGTGTGGGAGATCGGAGTATATGAGATAGTGTGGGAGATCGGAGTATGTGAGATAGTGTGGGAGATCGGAGTATATGAGACAGTGTGGGAGATCGGAGTACATGAGATAGTGTGGGAGATCGGAGTATATGAGACAGTGTGGGAGATCGGAGTATATGAGATAGTGTGGGAGATCGGAGTATATGAGACAGTGTGGGAGATCGGAGTATATTAGATCGTGTGGGAGATTTGAGTATATGAGACAGTGTGGGTGATTGGAGTATATGAGACAGTGTGCGAGATCGGAGTATATGAGATAGTGTGGGAGATCGGAGTATATGAGACAGTGTGCGAGATCGGAGTATATGAGATTGTGTGGGAGATCGGAGTATATGAGACAGTGTGGGAGATCGGAGTATATGAGACAGTGTGGGAGATCGGCGTATATGAGATAGTGTGGGAGATCGGAGTATGTGAGACAGTGTGGGAGATCGGAGTATATGAGACAGTGTGGCAGATCGGAGTATATGAGATAGTGTGGGAGATCAGAGTATATGAGACAGTGTGGGAGATCGGAGTATATGAGACAGTGTGGGAGATCGGAGTATATGAGATGTTCTGAGAGATCGGAGTATATGAGATAGTTTGGGAGATCGGAGTATATGAGACACTGTGGGAGATCGGAGTATATGAGATAGTGTGGGAGATCGGAGTATATGAGACAGTGTGGGAGATCGGAGTATATGAGATGTTCTGAGACATCGGAGTATATGAGACAGTGTGGGAGATTGGAGTATATGAGATGTTCTGAGACATCGGAGTATATGAGACAGTGGGGGAGATCGGAGTATATGAGATGTTCTGAGACATCGGAGTATATGAGACAGTGTGGGAGATCGGAGTATATGAGATGTTCTGAGACATCGGAGTATATGAGACAGTGGGGGAGATCGGAGTATATGAGACAGTGTGGGAGATCGGAGTATATGAGACAGTGTGGGAGATCGGAGTATATGAGATAGTGTGAGGGATCGGAGTAGCTGAGATAGTGAGGGAGATTGGAGTACGTGAGATAGTGTGGGAGATCGGAGTATATGAGATATTGTTGGAGATCGGAGTACATGAGATAATATGGGAGATGGGAGTATATGAGACAGTGTGGGAGATCGGAGTATATGATATAGTGAGGGAGATTGGAGTATGTGAGATAGTGTGGGAGATCGGTGTATATGAGATAGTGTGGGAGATCGCAGTATATGAGATAGTGTGAGGAATCGGAGTATATGAGATAGTGTGGGAGATCGGAGTATATGAGACAACGTGGGAGATCGGAGTATTTGAGATATTGTGGGAGATCGGAGTATATGAGACAGTGTGGGAGATCGGAGTATATGAGATAGTGTGGGAGATCGGAGTATATGAGACAGTGTGGGAGATCGGAGTATATGAGATAGTGTGGGAGATCGGAGTATATGAGATAGTGTGGGAGATCGGAGTATATGAGATAGTGTGGGAGATCGGAGTATATGAGACAGTGTGGGAGATCGGAGTATATGAGATAGTGTGGGAGATCGGAGTATATGAGATAGTGTGGGAGATCGGAGTATATGAGACAGTGTGGGAGATCGGAGTATCTGAGATAGTGTGAGAGATCGGAGTATATGAGATAGTGTGGGAGATCGGAGTATATGAGATAGTGTGGGAGATCGGAGTATATGAGATAGTGTGGGAGATCGGAGTATATGAGATAGTGTGGGAGATCGGAGTATATGAGATAGTGTGGGAGATCGGAGTATATGAGATAGTGTGGGAGATCGGAGTATATGAGATAGTGTGTGAGATCGGAGTATATGAGATAGTGTGGGAGATCGGAGTATATGAGATAGTGTGGGAGATCGGAGTATATGAGATAGTGTGGGAGATCGGAGTATATGAGATAGTGTGGGAGATCGGAGTATATGAGATAGTGTGAGAGATCGGAGTAAATGAGATAGTGTGGGAGATCGGAGTATATGAGATAGTGTGTGAGATCGGAGTATATGAGATAGTGTGGGAGATCGGAGTATATGAGATAGTGTGTGAGATCGGAGTATATGAGATAGTGTGTGAGATCGGAGTATATGAGATAGTGTGGGAGATCGGAGTATATGAGATAGTGTGGGAGATCGGAGTATATGAGATAGTGTGAGAGATCGGAGTATATGAGATAGTGTGGGAGATCGGAGTATATGAGATAGTGTGAGAGATCGGAGTATATGAGATAGTGTGGGAGATCGGAGTATATGAGATAGTGTGGGAGATCGGAGTATATGAGATAGTGTGTGAGATCGGAGTACATGAGATAGTGTGGGAGATCGGAGTATATGAGATAGTGTGGGAGATCGGAGTATATGAGATAGTGTGAGAGATCGGAGTATATGAGATAGTGTGGGAGATCGGAGTATATGAGATAGTGTGAGAGATCGGAGTATATGAGATAGTGTGGGAGATCGGAGTATATGAGATAGTGTGGGAGATCGGAGTATATGAGATAGTGTGTGAGATCGGAGTACATGAGATAGTGTGGGAGATCGGAGTATATGAGATAGTGTGTGAGATCGGAGTATATGAGATAGTGTGAGAGATCGGAGTATATGAGATTTTGTGATGGATCGGAGTGTATGAGTTAATGTTCGGAGAGAGGCAGCTGGTTTTCCAACATGAATGTGTTGCGTGGTCAGTGCGTCTTGTCACGTTCCTAACCGAGTATTATGGAGCTGGATGGACCCGCCCCCACCCCCTCAAAACGTGCCAACAACATCCCCTGACCTTCCTGTTTGCTTTGCGCAGGTGTCCAGTGGATATTGCAGGAGCAGGTCCAACCACGCAGTTTGTAGCAGAGGAGAATTTATTTGTAATGATTACCAAAGGACCCACAAACAAAGGAGGACAGAATATCGAATAACTTTCCCGATTAGAAGATCCAACAGACTCTGCCCACTTCATGATGCTGTTCCCAAATTCCTGCAACGATCCCCACAATCCCCCCTTGGCACAGAAGGTAACATTGAACACAGCGTCTTCTTCCATGGAGCTGTGTCTTTTGGATTTCCAGCATTCTCAAGCCAACCGATTGCCCGCTGAAACCAAACCACACCAAACCAAACCAGAGATAAGGCTGAGCTGGGAGTCATGGCCACTTCCCTTTCACTTAAAGGTCGGCATGGGCTGCTGAACAAAGAGACCTTGGAGTGCAGGTTCATAGCTCCTTGAAAGTGGAGTCGCAGGTAGATAGGATAGTGAAGAAGGCGTTTGGTATGCTTTCCTTTATTGGTCAGAGTATTGAGTACAGGAGTTGGGAGGTCAGGTTGCGGCTGTACAGGACATTGGTTAGGCCACTGTTGGGATATTGTGTTCAATTCTGGTCTCCTTCCTATCGGAAAGATGTTGTGAAACTTGAAAAGATTTACAAGGATGTTGCCAGGGTTGGAGAATTTGAGCTACAGGGAGAGGCTGAACAGGCTGGGGCTGTTTTCCCTGGAGTGTCGGAGGCTGAGGGGTGACCTTATAGAGGTTTACAATATCATGAGGGGTGTGGAAATGATTAATAGACAAAGCCTTTTCCCTGGGGTGGGGGAGTCCAGAACTAGAGAGGCATAGGTTTAGGGTGAGAGGGGAAAGGTATAAAAGAGACCTAAGGGGCAACTTTTTCACACAGAGGGTGGTACGTGTATGGAATGAGCTGCCAGAGGAAGTGGTGGAGGCTGGTACAATTACAGCATTTAAAAGGCATCATATGAATAGTAAGGGTTCGGAGGGATATGGGCTGGGTGCGGGCACATGGGACTAGATTAGTTTAGGATAGCATGGACGAGTTGGACCGAGGGGTCTGTTTCCATGCTGACCATCTCTCTGACGCTTATCTGCAAATTGTTCCTTAGGCTGACCGAAATCTCGATCATCGGGCGCTATGAAGGGTCTTACATCAGAGACCTCCACACAGGAAGTCTCCTTCCCCCAACCCGATTAACCTCCAGGAACCATTCCTCTCGCTTCCCCACCCCCTCTCGGTCAGTTTGTGTACCCATCTTTCCACGGTCCCTCTTACGTCCGTTCACTAATTCATCGTACGGTGTTGCCTTGATGCTTCTCTACGCAAGACCTTCTGGAAGTCCCCGTGTACCACATCAACTGGGTCACCCTCATTGAACCCCTCCATCAATTCAGTTCAACACTTACCCCCTCAAACAAACCTGTGCTGACTCTCAAAAAGGACTCTGAAAAGTGCACTTTTTCCTTCTTAATATACATTTCAAAGACTCGGTAGCTTGGGTCTTTTGCGAGTTCGATGTTATTACTGAATGAATCTAGCTGCCTGGGAGTGGGTTGACCTGCCGTGGCTGTGATTCTATCTCTCCTGTTAAATCTCTTCCTTCACCTTTGACATCTCCCCCCGAGACTGCTCCTCTGTGAGCACTGCAGCTAATCGCTCCGTTTGCCCTCGAAGACCTCTTTTCGGAGGAGCTGGGTGCTCCGATTGGACGGGCTGTTATCCCGTTCCGCATCGCTGAGGACAGCATCGACTCACATTATCAGCATTTCAGCTCATTCTGCAATCCTTTCACTTTGGTTTCTGCTGAGTCTGTGCACACTCAGGTGTGAGATGGGAAAATGAACATTTTATTGGTGTGTGTCTGTGTCTGTGTGTGCGTCTGTGTGTGTATGTCTGTGTGTGTGTGCCTGTTTGTTTGCATGTGTGTGTGTGTGCCTGTGTGTGTGTATGTGTGAGACAGACAGATCCTGGATCTGTGCCTGTACGTGTGCGCGTGTCTGATTGTGTGTTACTGTGTGTGAGATGGGAAAATGAACAATTTATTGGAGAGTAAATGTGTCTGTGTGTGTGTGCATGTGCGCTTGTGTGTGTGTGCCACTGCATCTGTGTGAGTGTGTGTGTGCTTGTGTGTGACTGTGTGTGTGCCTGTGTGTGTGTCTGATTGTGTGTTAGTCTGTGTGTTCATTGGTGAGTACATGTATGCATGTGTATTTGTATGTGTATGAGTGCATGCATGTGTATTCATGTGCACGTTTGCATGTAAAGCTGTGCATATATGTGTTTTCATGTGTGTGTGCATGTGTATGTATATATGTGTGTGACTGTATTTATGTGAGTGTCTGTGTGCAAATGTGTGTGTGCATTGAGACAGTGTGTGTGTATTTATATGTGTGTTTGAGTGTGTGAATATGTGTGTATGTTGAGAGCATGTACATGTTCACGTGTGTGTATGTTGAGAGTGTGTGCGTGTTTGTGTGTGTGAGTGTGTGCACACCTGACTGTATGTGTGTGAATGTCTGTGTTTGAGAATATGTATATATTTGTGTGCCTGTGTATGCACACACAGGTGCATTCATGTCTGTGTGTTCATCAGTGGGTGCATGTTATTGCGTTGTGTGTGTGTTAGTGTGTGTGTGTGTCTATGTGTACATGTGTGTCCGTGCGTATGTGTTGTGTGTTAGTATGTGTGTTGACAGTGTATGTGTGCGTGTGCCTGTGTGAGAGTCTGTGTGTGCATGTGTGTGAGTGTGTGTGTGAGTGAGTGAGAGAGACTATGTGTGAGAGTGTGTATGTGAGACTGTGTGTGGCTGTGAGTGCATATATGTGCGTGAGAGAGACTATGTGTCTGCATGTATGTGTTTGTTTATATGTATGACCGTGTGTCTGTGTGTATATATGTGAGCGCATGTGTGCACCTGTCTCTGTGTGTTTGTGTGTGTCTGTGCGTGTGTGTACTTGTGTGTGAGAGAGACTATGTGCACATGTGTGTGTGTCTGTGTGTATGTGTCTACATGTATGTCTGTGTGTGTATATGTCTGTATGTGTGCCTGTGTGTGTGCATGTGTGTTTGTGTATGTGTGTCTGTGTTTCTGTGTATGTATGTGTGTGTGTGTGTCTGAGTGTGTGTGTGAGTGTGTCTGTGTGTGTGTCTGAGTGTGTGTGTGAGTGTCTGTGTGTGTTTCTGTGTATGTATGTGTGTGTGTCTGAGTGTGTGTGTGTGTGTCTGTGTGTGTGTCTGTGTGTGTGTCTGAGTATGTGTCTGTGTGTGTGTTTCTGTGTATGTATGTGTGCATGTGTGTGTCTGAGTGTGTGTGTGTCTGAGTGTG